>NW_026610904.1:0-22500 GCF_029499605.1 Hyla sarda
TTCCTATGTAACAACACAGATAACAGTGATAACTCTCTGAGTACAAGATCAATGTATAGATGTGACCTGCAGTCCTATGTAACACACAGATAACACAGTGATAACTCTCTGAGTACAGATAATGTATAGATTGTGACCTGCAGTCCTATGTAACACCACAGATAACAGTGATAACTCTCTGAGTACAGATAATGTATAGATGTGACCTGCAGTCCTATGTAACACCACAGATAACAGTGATAACTCTCTGAGTACAGATAATGTATAGATGTGACCTGCAGTCCTATGTTATACACCCAGATAACACAGTGATAACTCTCTGAGTACAGATAAATGTATAGGATGTGACCTGCAGTCCTATGTAACACCACAGATAACAGTGATAACTCTCTGAGTACAGATAATGTATAGATGTGACCTGCAGTCCTATGTAACACACAGATAACAGTGATAACTCTCTGAGTACAGATAATGTATAGATGTGACCTGCAGTCCTATGTAACACCACAGATAAACAGTGATAACTCTCTTGAGTACAGATAATGTATAGATGTGACCTGCAGTCCTATGTAACACCACAGATAACACAATGATAACTCTCTGAGTACAGATAATGTATAGATGTGACCTGCAGTCCTATGTAACACCACAGATAACAGTGATAACTCTCTGAGTACAGATAATGTATAGATGTGACCTGCAGTCCTATGTAACACCACAGATACACAGTGATAACTCTCTGAGTACAGATAATGTATAGATGTGACCTGCAGTCCTATGTAACACCACAGATAACACAGTGATAACTCTCTGAGTACAGATAATGTAGTAGATGTGACCTGCAGTCCTATGTAACACCACAGATAACAGTGATAACTCTCTGAGTACAGATAATGTATAGATGTGACCTGCAGTCCTATGTAACACCACAGATAAACAGTGATAACTCTCTGAGTACAGATAATGTAGTGGGTGTGACCTGCAGTCCTATGTAACACCACAGATAACACAGTGATAACTCTCTGAGTACAGATAATTGTATAGATGTGACCTGCAGTCCTATGTAACACCACAGATAACATGGAGTGGATCAACTCTCTCTGAGTACAGATAATGTATAGATGTGACCTGCAGTCCTATGTAACACCACAGATAACAGTGATACTCCTCTGAGTACAGATAATGTATAGATGTGACCTGCAGTCCTATGTAACACCACAGATAACACAGTGATAACTCTCTGAGTACAGATAATGTATAGATTGTGACCTGCAGTCCTATGTAACACCACAAGATAACAGTGATAACTCTCTGAGTAAAGATAATGTATAGATGTGACCTGCAGTCCTATGTAACACCACAGAACAACAGTGATAACTCTCTGAGTAACAGATAAATGTATAGATGTGACCTGCAGTCCTATGTAGAACCACCACAGATAACAGTGATAACTCTCTGAGTACAGATAATGTATAGATGTGACCTGCAGTCCTATGTAACACCACAGATAACACAGTGATAACTCTCTGAGTACAGATAATGTATAGATGTGACCTGCAGTCCTATGTAACACCACAGATAACACAGTGATAACTCTCTGAGTACAGATAATGTATAGATGTGACCTGCAGTCCTATGTAACACCACAGATAACACTGTGATAACTCTCTGAGTACAGATAATGTATAGATGTGACCTGCAGTCCTATGTACTACCCCAGATAACACAGTGATAACTCTCTGAGTACAGATAATGTATAGATGTGACCTGCAGTCCTATGTAACACCACAGATAACACAGTGATAACTCTCTGAGTACAGATATGTATAGATGTGACCTGCAGTCCTATGTACCACCACAGATAACAGTGATAACTCTCTGAGTACAGATAATATATAGATGTGACCTGCAGTCCTATGTAACACCACAGATAACAGTGATAACTCTCTGAGTACAGATAATGTATAGATGTGACCTGCAGTCCTATGTAACATCACAGATAACAGTGATAACTCTCTGAGTACAGATAATGTTATAGATGTGACCTGCAGTCCTATGTAACACCACAGATAACAGTGATAACTCTCTGGCAGTACAGATAATGTATAGATGTGACCTGCAGTCCTATGTAACACCACAGATAACAGTGATAACTCTCTGAGTACAGATAATGTAGTGGATGTCACCTGCAGTCCTATGTAAACACCACAGATAACACAGTGATAACTCTCTGAGTACAGATAATGTATAGATGTGACCTGCAGTCCTATGTAACACCACAGATAACAGTGATAACTCTCTTGAGTACCAGATAATGTATAGATGTGACCTGCAGTCCTATGTAACACCACAGATAACACAGTGATAACTCTCTAAGTACAGATAATGTATAGATGTGACCTGCAGTCCTATGTAACACCACAGATAACAGTGATAACTCTCTGAGTACAGATAATGTATAGATGTGACCTGCAGTCCTATGTAACACCACAGATAACACAGTGATAACTCTCTGAGTACAGATAATGTATAGATGTGACCTGCAGTCCTATGTAACACCACAGATAACAGTGATATCTCTCTGAGTACAGATAATGTATAGATGTGACCTGCAGTCCTATGTAACATCACAGATAACACAGTGATAACTCTCTGAGTACAGATAATGTATAGATATGACCTGCAGTCCTATGTAACACCACAGATAACACAGTGATAACTCTCTGAGTACAGATAATGTATAGATGTGACCTGCAGTCCTATGTAACACCACAGATAACAGTGATAACTCTCTGAGTACAGATAATGTATAGATGTGACCTGCAGTCCTATGTAACACCACAGATAACAGTGATATCTCTCTGAGTACAGATAATGTATAGATGTGACCTGCAGTCCTATGTAATACCCCAGATAACACAGTGATAACTCTCTGAGTACAGATAATGTATAGATGTGACCTGCAGTCCTATGTAACACCACAGATAACAGTGATAACTCTCTGAGTACAGATAATGTATAGATGTGACCTGCAGTCCTATGTAACACCACAGATAACACAGTGATAACTCTCTGAGTACAGATAATGTATAGATGTGACCTGCAGTCCTATGTAACACCACAGATAACAGTGATATCTCTCTGAGTACAGATAATGTATAGATGTGACCTGCAGTCCTATGTAACACCACAGATAACAGTGATATCTCTCTGAGTACAGATAATGTATAGATGTGGACCTGCAGTCCTATGTAACACCACAGATAACAGTGATAACTCTCTTGAGTACAGATAATGTATAGATGTGACCTGCAGTCCTATGTAACACCACAGATAACACAGCGATAACTCTCTGAGTACAGATAATGTATAGATGTGACCTGCAGTCCTATGTAACACCACAGATAACAGTGATAACTCTCTGAGTACAGATAATGTAGTAGATGTGACCTGCAGTCCTATGTAACACCACAGATAACAGTGATATCTCTCTGAGTACAGATAATGTATAGATGTGACCTGCAGTCCTATGTAACACCACAGATAATAGTGATAACTCTCTGAGTACAGATAATGTATAGATGTGACCTACAGTCCTATGTAACACCACAGATAACACAGTGATAACTCTCTGAGTACAGATAATGTGATAGATGTGACCTGCAGTCCTATGTAACACCACAGATAACAGTGATAACTCTCTGAGTACAGATAATGTATAGATGTGACCTGCAGTCCTATGTAATACCCCAGATAACACAGTGATAACTCTCTGAGTACAGATAATGTATAGATGTGACCTGCAGTCCTATGTAACACCACAGATAACAGTGATAACTCTCTGAGTACAGATAATGTATAGATGTGACCTGCAGTCCTATGTAACACCACAGATAACACAGTGATAACTCTCTGAGTACAGATAATGTATAGATGTGACTGCAGTCCTATGTAACACCACAGATAACAGTGATATCTCTCTGAGTACAGATAATGTATAGATGTGACCTGCAGTCCTATGTAACACCACAGATAACAGTGATATCTCTCTGAGTACAGATAATGTATAGATGTGACCTGCAGTCTATGTAACATCACAGATAACACAGTGATGAACTCTCTGAGTACAGATAATGTATAGATATGACCTGCAGTCCTATGTAACACCACAGATAACACAGTGATAACTCTCTGAGTACAGATAATGTATAGATGTGACCTGCAGTCCTATGTAACACCACACAGATAACATGTGATAACTCTCTGAGTACAGATAATGTATAGATGTGACCTGCAGTCCTATGTAATACCCCAGATAACACAGTGATAACTCTCTGAGTACAGATAATGTATAGATGTGACCTGCAGTCCTATGTAACACCACAGATAACAGTGATAACTCTCTGAGTACAGATAATGTATAGATGTGACCTGCAGTCCTATGTAACACCACAGATAACACAGTGATAACTCTCTGAGTACAGATAATGTATAGATGTGACCTGCAGTCCTATGTAACACCACAGATAACAGTGATATCTCTCTGAGTACAGATAATGTATAGATGTGACCTGCAGTCCTATGTAACACCACAGATAACAGTGATATCTCTCTGAGTACAGATAATGTATAGATGTGACCTGCAGTCCTATGTAACACCACAGATAAACACATGTTGCTATGGTCGCTCTGTAAGACAATACAGAAGGAATAATGTTCCCTAAATCCCAGCATGTGTATCTAGTGCCCCTCGTGTGGCCATATGGTGAATGACATTATCTGGTTGATCTGCAGGTCACAGGTCACATTGTGCAGTAAATCTCCTCAGATCTAGTAGATTTATCAGGTGATTTCTGGGGATCCTCACAGACGAGATCCTGCGGCTCCAACAGATTTTCCCTCCGTGCGCATTGATCCAGAACTTCTCCTGTTTTCACATTTATTTCTTTATATTGTTTTCGCTTCATTTAAAACAAAACCAATAATATTTAGTTTCCGGTGATGACCGAATGTAGTCACTTTGCTGTCCAGAGGAGGCGCTGCAGCACCGGATGGAGGTCACATGACATCTCCTTGTGATATTGAGCTCAACCAAATATCTGCGACTAAATCCGACTAATAATTCAGGTTTTATAGAATCTACAGAGACAATGTCCTGGTGATTATGTCCCGGTGGGTTTGTTCTGGTGATTATGTCCCGGTGGGTTTGGTTCTGGTGATTATGTCCCGGTGGGTTTGTTCTGGTGATTATGTCCTGGTGGGTTTGTTCTGGTGATTATGTCCTGGTGGGTTGTTCTGGTGATTCTGTCCGGTGGGTTTGTTCTGGTGATTATGTCCTGGTGGGTTTGTTCTGGTGATTATGTTCATCTAAAATGGCGATCCACATGTGAGGACATGGGGCAAGGAACGCTGGGAAGGCAGAAACGAGGGTAGACGGGATGACCCTGAATCATCAGCAGCCAGTCACCCCTGTGATGTCACAGCCCTATATATTCGGCAGCCATCTTGCAAGCCAGTCACATCAGCGTTCTGTTATAGAGAGGGCAGGACAGCGCGGTGTGTTGCACAGAAAAGCTTTTTACAGCAGCAATTCACCCAGATCCAGCCTAGAAGCTCTGATAGGGAAGGGAGGGAGATTGAGAGAGAAATGTAATTTGGGGTGTAGTACACAGCGGCTGTGTGCTGCAGCACTGGGGTGTACAACAACTAAAAAGCTAATAGTAGCCAGTTAGGGGGGAGCAGAGCACTAAAAGCCATAATCACCTGCTATTAGAGCCTAATACAGGTTGCGTAGCGGAACGTATTGTCCTCTATTACGTGTAACCTGTACCATTTTGTTCCTGTTAAGGTCTAAAGGGCCTAGATACAGTGAGAGGCCAGCCAAAAGTACACACCTGCTGGTGTTGTAGACAAATACTGTTTTAAGCGCAGTGGAGCGCATTGTCCTCCCCTCATAAGTCCATACCACGTACCTACATCTAATTTTTTTACACCAAGAAAACAACAGTTGATGACTACTAAACATGTATTAAAAAAACATATACTGTGATCCCTCAACATACAATAGTTTCAACATACAATGGTCTTTTCTGGACCATTGTAAGTTGAAACCAGACTCAACATACAATGCTACAGACAGTCCAGATATGTGAAACATGTCAATGGCTGGAAGAACCGACCAATCAGAATGGGCAATTTACTGGTAAAACACCTGTATTACTGAAGTGTATGCACTGACTGGTGTCTGGTAGCGCCCCCTACAGTACAGGGAGGTATTACATGTTCTGTACTCTTTACCTCTATTACTGAAGTGTATGCACTGACTGGTCTCTGGTAGCGCCCCCTACAGTACAGGGAAGTATTACATGTTCTGTACACTTTACCTTTATCACTGAAGTGTATGCAGTGACTGGTATCTGGTAGCGCCCCCTACAGTACAGTGAGGTATTACATGTTCTGTACTCTTTACCTGTATTCCTAAAGTGTATGCACTGACTGGTGTCTAGTAGCGCCCCCTACAGCACAGGGAGGTATTAAATGTTCTGTACTCTTTACCTGTATTACTGAAGTGTATGCACTGACTGATGTCTGGTAGCGCCCCCTACAGTACAGGGAGGTATTACATGTTCTGTACTCTTTACCTGTGTTACTGAAGTGTATGCACTGACTGGTGTCTGGTAGCGCCCCCTACAGTACAGGGAGGTATTACATGTTCTGTACTCTTTACCTCTATTACTGAAGTGTATGCACTGACTGGTCTCTGGTAGCGCCCCCTACAGTACAGGGAAGTATTACATGTTCTGTACACTTTACCTTTATCACTGAAGTGTATGCAGTGACTGGTATCTGGTAGCGCCCCCTACAGTACAGTGAGGTATTACATGTTCTGTACTCTTTACCTGTATTCCTAAAGTGTATGCACTGACTGGTGTCTAGTAGCGCCCCCTACAGCACAGGGAGGTATTAAATGTTCTGTACTCTTTACCTGTATTACTGAAGTGTATGCACTGACTGATGTCTGGTAGCGCCCCCTACAGTACAGGGAGGTATTACATGTTCTGTACTCTTTACCTGTGTTACTGAAGTGTATGCACTGACTGGTGTCTGGTAGCGCCCCCTACAGTACAGGGAGGTATTACATGTTCTGTACTCTTTACTTGTATTACTGAAGTGTATGCACTGACTGGTGTCTGGTAGCGCCCCCTACAGTACAGGGAGGTATTACATGTTCTGTACTCTTTACTTGTATTACTGAAGTGTATGCACTGACTGGTGTCTGGTAGCGCCCCCTACAGTACAGGGAGGTATTACATCTTCTGTACTCTTTACCTGTATTACTGAAGTGTATGCACTGACTGGTGTCTGGTAGCGCCCCCTACAGTACAGGAAGGTATTACATGTTCTGTACTCTTTACCTGTATTACTGAAGTGTATGCACTGACTGGTGTCTGGTAGCGCCCCCTCCAGTACAGGGAGGTATTACATATTCTGTACTCTTTACCTGTATTACTGAAGTGTATGCACTGACTGATGTCTGGTAGCGCCCCCTACAGTACAGGGAGGTATTACATCTTCTGTACTCTTTACCTCTATTACTGAAGTGTATGCACTGACTGGTCTCTGGTAGCGCCCCCTACAGTACAGGGAGGTATTGTATGTTCTGTACTCTTTACCTGTATTACTGAAGTGTATGCACTGACTGGTGTCTGGTAGCGCCCCCTACAGTACAGGGAAGTATTACATGTTCTGTACACTTTACCTGTATCACTGAAGTGTATGCAGTGACTGGTATCTGGTAGCGCCCCCTACAGTACAGGGAGGTATTACATGTTCTGTACTCTTTACCTGTATTCCTAAAGTGTATGCACTGACTGGTGTCTGGTAGCGCCCCCTACAGTACAGGGAGGTATTACATCTTCTGTACTCTTTACCTGTATTACTGAAGTGTATGCACTGACTGATGTCTAGTATCGCCCCCTACAGTACCGGGAGGTATTACATGTTTTGTACTCTTTACCTGTATTACTGAAGTGTATGCACTGACTGGTGTCTGGTAGCGCCCCCTACAGTACAGGGAGATATTACATGTTCTGTACTCTTTACCTGTATCACTGAAGTGTATGCAGTGACTGGTATCTGGTAGCGCCCCCTACAGTACAGGGAGGTATTACATGTTCTGTACTCTTTACCTGTATTCCTAAAGTGTATGCACTGACTGGTGTCTAGTAGCGCCCCCTACAGCACAGGGAGGTATTACATGTTCTGTACTCTTTACCTGTATTACTGAAGTGTATGCACTGACTGATGTCTAGTATCGCCTCCTACAGTACCGGGAGGTATTACATGTTCTGTACTCTTTACCTGTATTACTGAAGTGTATGCACTGACTGGTGTCTGGTAGCGCCCCCTACAGTACAGGGAGATATTACATGTTCTGTACTCTTTACCTGTATCACTGAAGTGTATGCAGTGACTGGTATCTGGTAGCGCCCCCTACAGTACAGGGAGGTATTACATGTTCTGCACTCTTTACCTGTGTTACTGAAGTGTATGCACTGACTGGTGTCTGGTAGCGCCCCCTACAGTACAGGGAGGTATTACATGTTCTGTACTCTTTACCTCTATTACTGAAGTGTATGCACTGACTGGTCTCTGGTAGCGCCCCCTACAGTACAGGGAAGTATTACATGTTCTGTACACTTTACCTTTATCACTGAAGTGTATGCAGTGACTGGTATCTGGTAGTGCCCCCTACAGTACAGTGAGGTATTACATGTTCTGTACTCTTTACCTGTATTCCTAAAGTGTATGCACTGACTGGTGTCTAGTAGCGCCCCCTACAGCACAGGGAGGTATTAAATGTTCTGTACTCTTTACCTGTATTACTGAAGTGTATGCACTGACTGATGTCTGGTAGCGCCCCCTACAGTACAGGGAGGTATTACATGTTCTGTACTCTTTACCTGTGTTACTGAAGTGTATGCACTGACTGGTGTCTGGTAGCGCCCGCTACAGTACAGGGAGGTATTACATGTTCTGTACTCTTTACTTGTATTACTGAAGTGTATGCACTGACTGGTGTCTGGTAGCGCCCCCTACAGTACAGGGAGGTATTACATGTTCTGTACTCTTTACTTGTATTACTGAAGTGTATGCACTGACTGGTGTCTGGTAGCGCCCCCTACAGTACAGGGAGGTATTACATCTTCTGTACTCTTTACCTGTATTACTGAAGTGTATGCACTGACTGGTGTCTGGTAGCGCCCCCTACAGTACAGGAAGGTATTACATGTTCTGTACTCTTTACCTGTATTACTGAAGTGTATGCACTGACTGGTGTCTGGTAGCGCCCCCTCCAGTACAGGGAGGTATTACATATTCTGTACTCTTTACCTGTATTACTGAAGTGTATGCACTGACTGATGTCTGGTAGCGCCCCCTACAGTACAGGGAGGTATTACATCTTCTGTACTCTTTACCTCTATTACTGAAGTGTATGCACTGACTGGTCTCTGGTAGCGCCCCCTACAGTACAGGGAGGTATTGTATGTTCTGTACTCTTTACCTGTATTACTGAAGTGTATGCACTGACTGGTGTCTGGTAGCGCCCCCTACAGTACAGGGAAGTATTACATGTTCTGTACACTTTACCTGTATCACTGAAGTGTATGCAGTGACTGGTATCTGGTAGCGCCCCCTACAGTACAGGGAGGTATTACATGTTCTGTACTCTTTACCTGTATTCCTAAAGTGTATGCACTGACTGGTGTCTGGTAGCGCCCCCTACAGTACAGGGAGGTATTACATCTTCTGTACTCTTTACCTGTATTACTGAAGTGTATGCACTGACTGATGTCTAGTATCGCCCCCTACAGTACCGGGAGGTATTACATGTTCTGTACTCTTTACCTGTATTACTGAAGTGTATGCACTGACTGGTGTCTGGTAGCGCCCCCTACAGTACAGGGAGATATTACATGTTCTGTACTCTTTACCTGTATCACTGAAGTGTATGCAGTGACTGGTATCTGGTAGCGCCCCCTACAGTACAGGGAGGTATTACATGTTCTGTACTCTTTACCTGTATTCCTAAAGTGTATGCACTGACTGGTGTCTAGTAGCGCCCCCTACAGCACAGGGAGGTATTACATGTTCTGTACTCTTTACCTGTATTACTGAAGTGTATGCACTGACTGATGTCTAGTATCGCCTCCTACAGTACCGGGAGGTATTACATGTTCTGTACTCTTTACCTGTATTACTGAAGTGTATGCACTGACTGGTGTCTGGTAGCGCCCCCTACAGTACAGGGAGATATTACATGTTCTGTACTCTTTACCTGTATCACTGAAGTGTATGCAGTGACTGGTATCTGGTAGCGCCCCCTACAGTACAGGGAGGTATTACATGTTCTGCACTCTTTACCTGTATTCCTAAAGTGTATGCACTGACTGATGTCTAGTAGCGCCCCCTACAGCACAGGGAGGTATTAAATGTTCTGTACTCTTTACCTGTATTACTGAAGTGTATGCACTGACTGATGTCTAGTATCGCCCCCTACAGTACCAAGAGGTATTACATGTTCTGTACTCTTTACCTGTATTACTGAAGTGTATGCACTGACTGATGTCTAGTATCGCCCCCTACAGTACCGGGAGGTATTACATGTTCTGTACTCTTTGCCTGTATTACTGAAGTGTATGCACTGACTGGTGTCTGGTAGCGCCCCCTACAGTACTGGGAGGTATTACATGTTCTGTACTTTTTACCTGTATTACTGAAGTGTATGCACTGACTGGTGTCTGGTAGTGCCCCCTCCAGTACAGGGAGGTATTACATATTCTGTACTCTTTACCTGTATTACTGAAGTGTATGCACTGACTGATGTCTGGTAGCGCCCCCTACAGTACAGGGAGGTATTACATGTTCTGTACTCTTTACCTGTATTACTGAAGTGTATCCACTGACTGGTGTCTGGTAGCGCCCCCTACAGTACAGGGAGGTATTACATGTTCTGTACTCTTTACCTGTATTCCTAAAGTGTATGCACTGACTGGTGTCTAGTAGCGCCCCCTACAGCACAGGGAGGTATTAAATGTTCTGTACTCTTTACCTGTATTACTGAAGTGTATGCACTGACTGATGTCTGGTAGCGCCCCCTACAGTACAGGGAGGTATTACATGTTCTGTACTCCTTGCCTGTATTACTGAAGTGTATGCACTGACTGGTGTCTGGTAGCGCCCCCTACAGTACAGGGAGGTATTACATGTTCTGTACTCTTTACTTATATTACTGAAGTGTATGCACTGAGTGGTGTCTGGTAGCGCCCCCTACAGTACAGGGAGGTATTACATGTTCTGTACTCTTTACCTGTATTACTGAAGTGTATGCACTGACTGGTGTCTGGTAGCGCCCCCTACAGTACAGGGAGGTATTACATATTCTGTACTCTTTACCTGTATTACTGAAGTGTATGCACTGACTGGTGTCTGGTAGCGCCCCCTACAGTACAGGGAGGTATTACATGTTCTATACACTTTACCTCTATTACTGAAGTGTATGCACTGACTGATGTCTAGTATCGCCCCCTACAGTATTGGGAGGTATTACATGTTCTTTACTCTTTACCTGTATTACTGAAGTGTATGCACTGACTGATGTCTAGTATCGCCCCCTACAGTACTGGGAGGTATTACATGTTCTGTACTCTTAACCTGTATTACTGAAGTGTATGCACTGACTGATGTCTAGTATCGCCCCCTACAGTACCGGGAGGTATTACATGTTCTGTACTCTTTACCTGTATTACTGAAGTGTATGCACTGACTGGTGTCTGGTAGCGTCCCCTACAGTACAGGAGGTATTACATGTTCTGTACTCTTTACCTGTACCAGGGTTACCTGCTCCTTTGGACACCAGGTGAGGACGGCTCAATGTTACTTTTTTAGGACATTGCGTGTTCTGTACAGGACCCTGAAGAAGCTCCCGTCCTCTACATAGACCAGTGTTTCCCAAGCAGGGTGCCCCCAACTGTTGCAAAACTACAACTCCCAGCATGCCCGGAATGCCGAAGGCTGTCCGGGGATGCTGGGAGTTGTAGTTTTGCAACAGCAGAGGTTCCCTGCTTGGGAAACACTGACATAGACAGTGATTACTGCTCCCAGCAGGGTGTGTGCGGGTGTGTCTCCTGAGACTTCCAGCAGAGCAGAGCCAAGCAGAGATTTCCAACAAGCCTTCCCCAGGTTTGTGGCAGATTCCTGGGGAAGAAGTTCCTGCAATGGAGCCTCGTGGCTCCACTCCCCGTTCCAGGCTGGCGGGAAGTGGAGTGAAAACTTCGACAGCCATTGTTCCGGCCGGGAGAAGATCGGGCAGAGTCTGCAGCAATGCAGGCTCTGCTACCCAGGCTACGGATGCCAGCCAGAGATCCACTGGTGGAAGAAAGGCAAGGAAAAGCAGTGTGGAGATGTGGTCGGAGAGTGGGCCCGGCGAGTCCAGTTCCACGTACTGCTCCCGCATGGCCGCAAGGTTTGCGGAGTACGAGCAGCGCGGCAGGGAGCTGAGGATGGCCAGAGAGGATCTGCGTGCGACCCAGAGTCTGATGAGTACCGGATCCAGAAAGAGCAAGCCAGAACTGAAGAAGAGGATAACATCGCTGAAAGGCGAGATTGTGAGGCTGGAGGCGAGGAGAGCGGAGATACTGGAGGGGAGCGGTCTCTTCAAGGAGAAGCTGATCAACAGCAATCGGTTTGCCGCCACGAAATCCCCAGATAAGGTGGAGGTGGATGATGGGGAGAGTAGTGGCGGCGAAGATAGTGAGGATGGTGGTGAAGAGGAGAAGATAGAGGAGAGTGTGGGAGTTGTAGCTACTCCAGGTGACACCCAGACCCAGGACAGCTACATTGAGGCTGGACAGGTGGCACTTCCGCCAAGCGAGAGTGAGGAGGATGACGTGGAGGGTGAGGCTGGGGTTCTGCTGAGGGCAATTGTGATGCAGGAGTCCCCAGCCCACCTCCAGAATTTCACCTTTGGGGACGAGGAGTGTGAAGATGTGGTGGTCAAGCAGAGGTCCAAGAAAAGGAAGACAAAGGAGACGGTACAATATGTATTTGTCCCCTTCCAGCAGTCTGGGCCAGCTGCAAAGCTGGTTCAGGCTGCGGGCTCCCCCAAACTGCCAGACCCCGTTCCTGTGGTGGAGCGGGGCCAGCACGGGGAGTACAGTAAGGCGTCAGGAAAGGCTAAGGGCGCAATAGTTGTGAAGCCCACCCATCCTGTCGGTAGGGAAGGGCAGGATGGGCTCAGGGTGGCAGGGGGCGTGTCCAAGTGCCAGAGGAGAGTTACGCTGCCGTGTGCTCGGGGGGCGGTTCCCCGAGTACTGTGGGCACTACTGGCGCCGCGGGGCACTCCCCTGTGAGGGGGGGGAGTGTCCGGGTGCCAGAGAGCGTTGAGTCCGTGTGCTCGGGGGGCGGTCCCCCGAGTACAGTTTGTTCTGCGGGCACTGCGGGGAACTCCCCTGTGAGGGGGGGGGAGTGTCCCGGTGCCTGGATCATTGCCCAGTCAGGAGGAACCATCATCATCAGCAGCAGCAGCCAAGCCGGACAAAAAGAATGTAGTTAAGCCAGCAGTACTACAATTCCCAGCCAGCCCAGAATCAGTTAGGCAGGGTATGAGTGAGAATGCTGAGTGTAGTAGTGTTGTGGATGAGAGGAGTGTCAGTGGAGTGAATGTTGGTGGGAGTAGTGGTATGGATGGAAAAAAGGATGATGTGAGTGGTGGTGTGAATGGTGGTTCTGGGTCTGGGTCTGGGTCTGGCCCGGCTGCCCCCCCCGGCAGTGACTGCTCCTAGGAGCTATGCTAATGTCGCTGCCGGGGGTCCAGGGGGGTCCCCGTCTCCGTCCGTCCCCGGGGGTTACTTGCAACAGCGCCTTCTGGAGGCTCTGCGTAGGGGAGACAGGTCGATCCAGGTAGAGGGAAGGGGTGAGGTCGACCTGTCTTTCTGGATAGAGAGGCACGGTTTGGGGGCTTTCCGAGAGCAGAATGGGGAGGTGGTCTGGTCCCTCCCGACAACCGGGCAGGACAATAACCGCAGGAATGTGGTCCGTCTGATTTGGAGGGGTGAGGATGCGTGCCCACCTCGCGCTAAAGTGGTTGAGCTCCTCCTCCAGATGGAATTCAGGGCGAGTGACATCTTTGCCCTGATCCACCCCTACGGTACGTCCGAGTTTGACGTCAGTTTCGTTCGGCCAGAGGGTCTCGAACTCTTCTGGTCAAACTACGAGGTGGCGAAGAACGAGCCCGGCTGGCTGGATTTTGCCGTAAAGGCAATTTCCCGTCAGAACTCGGTCAAGAAGGTGACCGTTTTGACCCGTAACGAGTCACTTTCTTGTTACGACATCATGACCTGGCTCGGTCGGTATGGGGATGTGACGGACATGCCCAAGAAAAACATTGATGAGCACGGGATCTGGTTCGGGGCCTGGACGTTTTCCGTCAAACTCAGGCGTTCAGGGAGTACGGTTCCCCACATTCCGTCAGCCGCCTTCCTTGGACGTGACAGGATCCAGGTCTTCTACCAGGGGCAGCCTAAGGTCTGTCACAGGTGCGGTAGCCCCACCCATTTTAGCGCAGCCTGTACTGTACAGGTCTGTGCTTTGTGTGGTGGGGTGGGTCATCTGGCCGCATCCTGTAGGCAGATCCGCTGCCATCTGTGTGGTGTCCTCGGGCACCCTTTCAGCCGTTGTCCTAGCGCCTTCGCCCGTGCGGCGGCCGCTCCGGCTGGGGAGAGCTGTGAAGTTGCCTCGGCTGGAGAGGGTACGAGCAGGGATGGGGGCGCACCAGGGCTAGTGAGGAGGAAGGGCCCCGCCAAACTAAGGCGGGAGGAAAATCGGAGGAGGAGTAGGGAGCAGGAGAGTGCCCAAGTGACGGGGGTAGCTCCGGCCCCTCCTCCTGAAGCTGGCCCTGAAATGACTGAAGCCCTGGAGGAGGACGTGCTGGATGAGGAGGTCAGGAGACTGGGCGAAGAAGAAGGCAATATGGCCGACTCTTCCGATTCCTCCCACTATGAAAGTGTGGATGAGGAGAGTGTAGAGAAGGCCAAAAAGAAAGACAAGGGCAAAAGGAAAGGGAGAAAGAAGAGGTCCAAGCCCTCTCTCCCTCGTACTGCGGGCCGGGTCCAAAGCGGAAGCCTGACTGCCCCCCTCTGGTTGACCTGTCAAACCGGTACCTCGTCCTTGATAACATCTCCTCCCCCTCCTTGGAGGGGGAAGGTGAGGGCGAGGTGCCTAGGGAGAGAGAGTCTCTGGGGGGAACTGGGCCCTGTCCTGTTGAGGCACCTTCCTCAGAGGGCAGGGCTAGACCGGGGTCGGACGGAGACGGGGACCATATGGACCAGAGTGAGTCCAAAAAAAGGGGTAAAAGCGGTCCTGCCCTTTCTTCTTCTTCTGGGGATGAGGGCACGAAGAAGAAGGGGAAGAAGAAATAAAGGTGAGGCCGTCTAACTTAATCACCCATGATGGCGGCACTCACCCCATTGACGCTGGCATCCATTAACTGTGCCAGCATAAAGTCGGATACGGCTAGATTCGCAGCCTTTGATTTTCTCGGCCGTGTTGAAGCCGACATTTTGTATCTGCAAGAGACCAGGTTGTCAGATCTAGCCTCCCTGGTAAAAGCCAGAAGAGAGTGGAGGCGCGGGCCCTCCCACTGGTCTCTTGCGGCTGAGCCGTATAGTGGGGTGGCGGTCCTTTTTACCGCTCCGGTTGAATGCCGACGGGTTATTGAGTTAGAAATGGGGAGGTGCCTGATCTTAGATGTCCTCATGAAGGGGCAAGAGCTCCGGCTCATTAACATCTACGCCCCACAAACCAAGTGGGGCCGCAAAGATCTCTTTATGAGGATTAAGCCCTTCCTTTTTACTAGCCGGCAAGTGATTTTTGGAGGGGACTTCAATAATGTCACGAGGTCCCAAGATAGGAGAGGTTCCAATGGTCCGCTGGCTTACGATAGCGTGGCCCTCAATAATATAGTTAGGGAAGCTCGCCTAGAGGACGCCCACATCCGGAGCCCCTCAGGCCACGCGGGTTTCACCTATCATCGAGGTAGCTGCAGGTCTAGGATAGACAGGTTTTATTTAAAGGAGGAAGCCGTCTCTTCCGCAGTGTCCGTGGTTGAGGTGGAGTTCTCCGATCACTGTATGATTTTGTTTTCCTTGAATGTTTCAGAGACCCCCAGGATGGGTAAAGGTTATTGGAAGCTGAATTCGTCCCTCCTGGAGGAAGCGGAGATAAGACAGTCCTTTGAGGATTTTCTTCAGAGTCAGGTACCTTTACTGGACTTTTGTAGTAGTAAGTCAGAGTGGTGGGAGATATTCAAGAAGCGGGTTGCGGGGTTCTTCCGCCAGCTCTCGAGCCTCAGGTCCCTGAATAGGTACCGCCTGTATCAGGGTCTGAGGAGGAAACTCGAGCTCCTTGTCTCGACTGGAGGTAGCCGGGAGGATATCTCCAGAGTGAAATCCTTGCTGATGGGGTGTCAGTACGATAGGCACGCATCTTTGGTTTTTGAGAGGGATTACGGGAGGTACCGCTCGCCCGACCCTTACAAGAACTGTAAGATGTCAGTGAGTAGTAAAGTGGTCTCAGGACTGATTGATAGTACGGGATCTCTGAATCGGTCCAGATCAGGGATCCTGGACGTCGTCAGATCCTTCTACTCGCACCTCTTGGGAAGGGAGGATCTAGATCGGGACGGGATGTCGGCTTTCCTGGCTGAAACTATTCCTGAGCCAGGGGTAGACCCCTCTCTTGATGTTTTGGCAGAAGAAATCAGGGAAGAGGAAGTGAGACTGGCGATCGAGGGGCTCGCCCCCAAGAAGTCGCCAGGTCCGGATGGCTTAACATCCGAGTGGTACAGGACCTTTAAGGAGTCTTTAGCTCCCCTCTTGACTGAGGTATTCAATGAGTGTCTCTCCTCGGGCACTCTACCAAAGTCAATGAGGAGGTCAGCCCTGATTCTTCTCTCAAAGGGTAAAGATCCTAGCCGGATTGAGAATTGGAGGCCCATAGCTCTTCTCAATACGGACAGGAAGCTTCTGGCCAAGATACTGTTTAATCGGTTGGTGAAGTTTGCACCCCGGCTCCTTTCGGGGGCCCAGCACTGCTCTGTTCGGGGCCGAAGCACCTTAAGTGCTGTCCTCAGTGTCAGGGAGGCAGTGGAGCGGAGTAGTGCGGGTCTCTGGAAGGGGTACATGCTGTCCTTGGATCAGGCCAAAGCATTTGATCGGGTGAACCACGAGTACCTCTGGTCCGTCCTCCTGAGATATGGCTTACCGAGTACTTTTGTGAATTGGCTTGTCACCTTATATGCAGGGGCAGAGAGTTTCCCGCTGGTGAACGGTTGGTCTGGCCGCTCTTTTGAGGTGGGGTCCGGAGTCCGTCAGGGTTGTCCTTTGAGCCCGCTGTTATACGTGTTCGCAATCGATCCCTTTGTCCGGAGGGTAGATTGTGGGCCGTTGGCGGGAGTCGGGATGACTATGGCGGAGCCGGATGTCGCCCAGAGAGTGGTGGCGTATGCTGATGATGTCACTATTTTCGTCTCCTCACGGGAGGAGGTCGATGTGGTGATGTCAGAGGTGGACCGCTACTCGGAGGCATCCGGGTCCAAGATCAACCGGGATAAGTGTGAAAGTCTCTGGCTGGGAGGGGGAGATCCCACGTTTGATCTCCCTGACACCCTTCCAGGGCTCCAAGACTCAGCAAAAATTCTGGGCATCACATTTGGCCAGGATGATTATCCCACCAAAAACTGGGACGGTAAGCTCCAGGATGCCACTCAGAGGGTGAACCAGTGGAAGGGTTGGTCTATGACCCTCAGGGAAAGGGTACACCTGATCAAATCGTACCTGCTCCCCTTGTTTATCTATCTGGGCAGTGTATGTATCTTGCCAGGGGCTTACTATACTAGGGTCTACAGCCTGTTTTTCCAACTGTTATGGGGGAACAGGATGAACCTAGTCAAGAGAGAGGTTACGTACCGCACGAGGAGACTAGGGGGTTTATCTATGGTAAACCCTGTGGTGTTCTTAACGAACACCTTCTTGAAAGCCAACATTGCAAACCTCTGGAAAGAGAGGGCTCCTCCGTGGGTACTCTCATGCAGGGAGTGGTTTCGGCCTTTCTTCCAGGAATGGGAGACAGGAGGGCAAGTGAAGGACCTCCGTACGCCCCATGGATATCTTCCGGCTTACGCTACCCCGACTCTGAAGGCGATACGTTGGTGGGGTCTGGGAGTGTGGGAGATCAGGACCCAGTCAGGGCAGTTCCTTGACAAACGGGTTCTGTTGACCCACTTCCAGAAGCCTCTGGCACTCAGGGACTGCCCAGGTCGGGATCTGAGGGAGGGGTTGTATCTTTTAAACATGAAAAGGATCCCCCAGAAGTTTTGGGACTTGGCCTGGCGCTGCTTTCAGGGGAAGCTATGTGTAAAGGACAACCTGAAGTACAGGAACTCTGATGACCGGGGATGTCCCCGAGAAGTGTGCGGGGACACGCTGGAAAGCATGGACCACTTCCTGCTTCATTGTCCCTTTAACATAGGGGTCTACAACAGGGTGGGCGCTTCCATCGGCTGGAGTCAACTTGCCGGCCTTGCCTATCCGGAGTGGGCTTATGGGGCATTCAGGAACCTGGGTGGCCGAGATCGGGGCACTTTATTCTTAGTCAGTTTAGTGGTTAGGTACTACACGTGGAACGCACGGTGCTTAGTGTCGACCCAACAGAAAATCCTCTCCGAGGTGGAGGTCTGTAGGAACATCACCGGTGACCTCGGGAAGATCAGGTCTTTGGAGTATGGGAGTCCTACCAGTAGGACTTCTCTCCTGTGGAGAGGTTTCTCATTTCATGTGCCCTAGGTACTAAACCTTTTGGGTAGAGTACCTTTTATTTTTGGTTAGGGGCAGTGTTATAGGGGTAGAGATAGGGTGAGGGCAGGGTCAGATTTATTGTAGGGATAGAATTAGGGAGAATTGTAGGGGGAGTTAGGGAAAGAGTATAAAATGATTTATGTATCAGGTCTGCCATCCTTCTCCCTGGTGGTGGGCTGATGCATGTGCACATTAGCTTTTTGTTTTGTTTTTAGTAGACATGGTATGAAAGGCTTACAGGCAACCAAACTTGGGCCTAAAGGGGGTGGTGGTTCAGAATGTATAAGTTTGTATATAAGTTGGTTGGGAGGAGTGTTAGGTGGGGAGGGTGTATTTGTGGGTGGTGGTTTTGTGGTGTTTTGGGGTCCTGACATGGGTCAGTTAAGGACTGGACTTTGAGAACTGTATGGACGGTATGGACTCTGACCCATGTACAGGAGGGGTGGTGTGGGTGAGGGGACAGTTTTAGTGTAGGTGTTTTCCGTTGTTTTCTGTAGTATATTTTTGTGTATTTTCAGTAAGTTTTGTATATATTGTGTTTTGTATATATTGGGTTTTGTATTTATATTGTTTTATATTATATAGTGTATAGTGCAGTCGGGCCAGTAGTTAAGTAGTGTCATATGTGTTTATGTGTATGTATATGTGTGCGTTTATGTGTATATACATGTGTATGTATATATATATGTATGTATATATGTATGTATGTGTATGTGTATGCTTGCGTATATGCATGTATACATGTTTGTGTATAAAATTTAATATTTTATTTTTTCCTCCTTGGGGGAGCTGCTCCCCTCAAGTGTCTCTGCTCTCCTCGCCTCCGGCTTCGCGGTCTCGCTTTTCGGCGGTGTTGTCCTTTTCTTCGGTTGTGGCTTGCTCTTTTTGGGTCCGGCTCTCGCCGGTTTCTGGGCCGCGCGCGGATCCTCTCTGGCCGTCCTCGGCTCCTTGCCGTGCTGGGCGTGCTTCGCGGGCCTTGCGGCCGTGCGGGGGCGGTGCGTGGGGCTGGGCTCTTTGGGCCCTCTCTCCGGCCGCGTCTCCGCGCTGCTTTTCCTTGCCCTTCTTTCACCTGTGGATCTCTGGCTGGGAGGCAGAGTGTTATTTATTAGCAAGTTGTGCTGAAATTTTTTTTTTTTTTTTTTTTTTTGAGTTACAGCCAAGTTGTGCTACCTTTATGTTCCTTTTCTTTTGTTTTATAGCCAAGTCGTGCTTATTTTATGTTTTATATATTTTTATAAGCCAAGTTGGGCTATTTTATGTTCTTTTTGGAATGCGTGTTTGAGTGTGATATTTTGTTTTTTGGTATGTGAAAAAAGTAAAAGTATATTTTAGTAAATTTGGGCTGGCCGGTTAGGCAGATTTTGTTTTTGTAATTTTATTTATGTTATGTTTGTTATAGCTGGTTAAGCTTGTTCTTGTTTTATGTTTTGTATCAGATTTGTTTTTCATTTTTATAATAAAAAGAGTTACAGCTCCCAGCAGATCTTTATTACTTTTATATTAAGGATTTGCTTTTTCTATATATTAATTATCTACTTATTTTTCTTTAATACTGACTTTTTCCTATTTTTTGGATGACATTTTGGTGCCTTTAGAACCAATTACCAGATTTCCCTAGAGTTCTGGTCTCAACATACAATGGTTTCAACATACAATGGTCTTCCCAGAACCAATTAATATTGTAACTTGAGGGACCCCTGTATGGTGCTCAGTAAATTGCAGACAAGTAACCAGGGGAAACACTATAATAAGCCATATACAGTGATATACTCCATAATAGGACAATAAAAGAGCATTTGTGGAAATACCTGGGGCTACCACAAGATGGGGGTATAGCAGTGGTTGTACAAGTATGAGGCAGTATAGGGGCATATACAATAGGTTCTACCCACTCCTCCGCCCCGCACAGTATCACCCGCATAGACAGTGTAGTATCAAGCACCTATGTGTTCTCCCGGACCCCTAACACACAACAAATGGGAATTACACTCCTAAAACACATAAATGACATTATTCCTACACAAAAGGCCATAATGCCCACAATCAATATGTGACTAGGAAGAAAAGTGGACAAAAAATAATATAAATACATAAACAATACATAAAGGCGCCACTTACATATCAATCAATAGCGCCCATATACAGTCATATAAGTGTTATATACAGTCATATAGATGTAATATACAGTCATATATACAGTCATATAAGTGTTATATACAGTCATATAGGTGTAATATACAGTCATATAGGTGTAATATACAGTCATATAGGTGTAATATACAGTCATATAAGTGTTATATACAGTCATATAGGTGTTATATACAGTCATATAGGTGTAATATACAGTCATATAAGTGTTATATACAGTCATATAGGGGTTATATACAGTCATATAAGTGTTATATACAGTCATATAGGTGTTATATACAGTCATATAGGTGTAATATACAGTCATATAAGTGTTATATACAGTCATATAGGTGTAACATACAGTCATATATACAGTCATATAAGTGTTATATACAGTCATATAGGTGTTATATACAGTCATATAGGTGTTATATACAGTCATATAGGTGTAATATACAGTCATATAGGTGTTATATACAGTCATATAGGTGTAATATACAGTCATATAGGTGTTATATACAGTCATATAGGTGTTATATACAGTCATATAGGTGTAATATACAGTCATATAGGTGTAATATACAGTCATATAAGTGTTATATACAGTCATATAGGGGTTATATACAGTCATATAAGTGTTATATACAGTCATATAGGTGTTATATACAGTCATATAGGTGTAATATACAGTCATATAAGTGTTATATACAGTCATATAGGTGTAATATACAGTCATATATACAGTCATATAAGTGTTATATACAGTCATATAGGTGTTATATACAGTCATATAGGTGTTATATACAGTCATATAGGTGTAATATACAGTCATATAGGTGTTATATACAGTCATATAGGTGTTATATACAGTCATATAGGTGTAATATACAGTCATATAGGTGTTATATACAGTCATATAAGTGTAATATACAGTCATATAGGTGTAATATACAGTCATATAGGTGTAATATACAGTCATATAGGTGTTATGTACAGTCATATAGGTGTAATATACAGTCATATAGGTGTTATATACAGTCATATAGGTGTTATATACAGTCATATAGGTGTAATATACAGTGATATAGGTGTTATATACAGTCATATAGGTGTAATATACAGTCATATAGGTGTTATATACAGTCATATAGGTGTTATATACAGTCATATAGGTGTAATATACAGTCATATAGGTGTTATATACAGTCATATAGGTGTAATATACAGTCATATAGGTGTTATATACAGTCATATAGGTGTAATATACAGTCATATAGGTGTTATATACAGTCATATAGGTGTAATATACAGTGATATAGGTGTTATATACAGTCATATAGGTGTAATATACAGTGATATAGGTGTAATATACAGTGATATAGGGGTTATATAGTCATATAGGTGTAATATACAGTCATATAGGTGTTATATACAGTCATATAGGTGTAATATACAG
>NW_026610904.1:25000-45000 GCF_029499605.1 Hyla sarda
TAGATCTCCTCTCCTCTGTATATATATATATATATATTTGTGCTCGGGGCTACAAATAGCGAGCCTACCTACTTAATACTAACTCAACTATGGCTAAGCAGTCTGAACTGTGCCATATACTGCCGCGTAAGGGTACACCTTGTAAAATAAGAGGGCAAAACTCAAACCAAACAGGCAACTCAGAAATCAAAACAAGCTTTATTAGTAATTACAACACAAGCGATTCAAAAGCACACTGCATCTCCAATTTCGGGTTTGGAACATAACGTATGTACGCACTGGACTTCCAGCGACCTAACTTCCTGATAACATGAGCAGGAACACCATGACGAGAGGCAGACGCGGCTGCCCCTATGCGTAGAGAATGACCGGATATGACCGAAGCATCATGGCCTAAGGACTTAACTAAAACACGTAAATAACGAACAAAAACTGAGGAAGTAAGAGCCATGTTATTAAACAACAACAAAGGACATTCTGGACTGTCATGAACACGAAGAGCAAGTAACGAGTTAAAGACCAAGACCGGACACCATTTGTGAGAAGTTTTAAAATATTTGACGTGCACCTTCTGACCGGGAAGTGATGTCTTAGTGTCGTTCAGAACGAGAGTGAAATGATCCGTGGCTCGCTGCAATTGCCCCAACTTGAGAAATGGAGCGGTACTAGTTCTACTCGTGAACTCGCCCGGCCTCAGAAAGCCATAGAAACCTAAGAAGAGGGGCCGCTTTTAGCGTTAAACTATTACCTAGACCAAACGGGGAGTGATCCAGGGCATCTGCCAGCTCCCTAAACAGCGACCCCGAGATGGGCTGCCGGCCTGGCGGCTTTGGTACTCTACTTTTGGCAACCCCCTTAAGGGCAGCATTAACTGCATGCATGGTAAACAATGATGCCCGATCCGGGAACTTCAAAGTAACAAAGTGTTGTATGCCTGCTAAATAAATCTTTATGGTGTTATATGCTAGCCGTAAGGAGGAGTGGCAAAACCCTATAAAGGCTAAAATAAAAGATACTGAAAGGACATCGTTATGCGGGTGAGACTGACAGAACTTAGTAAACAGATTAAAGGCCGTACGGTAAACTTTCTGAGTGTTACGGGAAAGTGAACTATTAATCAAATCCTGACCTACAGACAAATAGGCATTTAATTCAAAACCAAATCGTGGAACGCTGGAACCATGCATCCTGATGGATCGGCCTCTGGCATTACCTGGAAGAAAAGTGCAAAATTGAGCCTAGACAGTGCATCAGCAGCCGTGTTCCTAACACCATCTATATGAGCACTAGAGAAGTGAAAATTATGTAACAAAGATAACCATACCAGTTTACGCATCAAAGACATGACCTGTGGGGACGAGGATCTACCTTTAAGCAGAATATACACCGTAGCTTCATTATCAGAAACAAACAGTACTGACTTCCTGAACCATAGGTGACCCCACACACTGGCAGCTGCAACTATAGGGTACAACTCAAACAATGCTGAGGACCTGCTAAAACCCGGAGACTGAAATACCTCAATTGGCCAAGCACTGGCCAACCAATGATTCTCCCAAATGGCTGCAAAACCCACTGAGGAGGAAGCATCGGAAAAAACTAAAGGAGAAGCATTATCGATACCAGGGGTGAAAAAGGATACCCCATTCCAGTTAGTCAAAAATGTATGCCACATAGCAAAATCGGCAATCGCTTGTTTATCAAATATGACTACGTCGCTTTGGCCAGGCACAGAATTCATAGCGTCTAACAACCTGGAAACAAAACTCCTACCCTGTGGAATTACACGCATGGCAAAGTTCAGCATGCCGAGAATGGATTGCAGCTGTACCTTGGTCACCCGGGGTGAATTGACAAGATCATGCATGGTCTAATACGTGAGAGCTTGTCGAGCGGTAATCGGGCTTCCATGACCTGTGTGTCTAGAACAATACCTAAGAAAGTCAGTGACTTGCAAGGGCCCTCAACTTTTTTGTCTGACACCGGAACCGCCAGTTGCTGGAATACTGCTAACGAGGTTGTCAAGTCCCTGGGGCACACGTTACCTGGCTCAATAAACAAAAAATCGTCCAAGTAGTGGATGACATGGGAACAGTCAAACCTGTTTTCCAGGAGCCAGTGTAGGGATTGCGCAAATTTATCAAATAACCAAGGACTACTCCTGGAACCAAAAGTTAACTTAACAGCAAAATAATACTTGTCGCGCCATTTAATACCGTGCCACTTCCATAGCTGAGGCATGATAGGCAGGAGCTTAAAGGCATCGGAAATATCGATCTTGGACAGCCACGAGTTACCGCCCATGCTCAGTATGACCGCTATTGCCTCATCTATGGAAGCATATTTCAGGGAGAACTCTTCAGCGGGAATAAGAGAGTTTAAACTAGGTGTGTGTGCAGAGTAAGGGGCGGACAAATCATAAATTAAACGAAGTGTTACGCCGAGCGCTCCGGGTCCCCGCTCCTCCCCGGAGCGCTCGCTTCACTCTCCCCGCTGCAGCGCTCCGGTCACGTCCTCTGACCCGGGGCGCTGCGATTCCGCTGCCAGCCGGGATGCGATTCGCGATGCGGGTAGCGCCCGCTCGCGATGCGCACCCCGGCTCCCCTACCTGACTCGCTCTCCGTCTGTTCTGTCCCGGCGCGCGCGGCCCCGCTCCCTAGGGCGCGCGCGCGCCGGGTCTCTGCGATTTAAAGGGCCACTGCGCCGCTGATTGGCGCAGTGGTTCCAATTAGTGTGTTCACCTGTGCACTTCCCTATATCACCTCACTTCCCCTGCACTCCCTTGCCGGATCTTGTTGCCTTAGTGCCAGTGAAAGCGTTCCTTGTGTGTTCCTTGCCTGTGTTTCCAGACCTTCTGCCGTTGCCCCTGACTACGATCCTTGCTGCCTGCCCCGACCTTCTGCTACGTCCGACCTTGCTTCTGCCTACTCCCTTGTACCGCGCCTATCTTCAGCAGCCAGAGAGGTGAGCCGTTGCTAGTGGATACGACCTGGTCACTACCGCCGCAGCAAGACCATCCCGCTTTGCGGCGGGCTCTGGTGAAAACCAGTAGTGGCTTAGAACCGGTCCACTAGCACGGTCCACGCCAATCCCTCTCTGGCACAGAGGATCCACTACCTGCCAGCCGGCATCGTGACAGTAGATCCGGCCATGGATCCCGCTGAAGTTCCTCTGCCAGTTGTCGCTGACCTCACCACGGTGGTCGCCCAGCAGTCACAACAGATAGCGCAACAAGGCCAACAGCTGTCTCAACTGACCGTTATGCTACAACAGTTACTACCACAGCTTCAGCAGTCATCTCCTCCGCCAGCTCCTGCACCTCCTCCGCAGCGAGTGGCCGCTCCTGGGTTACGCTTATCCTTGCCGGATAAATTTGATGGGGACTCTAAGTTTTGCCGTGGCTTTCTTTCCCAATGTTCCCTGCATCTGGAGATGATGTCGGACCTGTTTCCCACTGAAAGGTCTAAGGTGGCTTTCGTAGTCAGCCTTCTGTCCGGAAAAGCCCTGTCATGGGCCACACCGCTCTGGGACCGCAATGACCCCGTCACTGCCTCTGTACACTCCTTCTTCTCGGAAATCCGAAGTGTCTTTGAGGAACCTGCCCGAGCCTCTTCTGCTGAGACTGCCCTGTTGAACCTGGTCCAGGGTAATTCTTCCGTTGGCGAGTATGCCGTACAATTCCGTACTCTTGCTTCAGAATTGTCCTGGAATAATGAGGCCCTCTGCGCGACCTTCAAAAAAGGCCTATCCAGCAACATTAAAGATGTTCTGGCCGCACGAGAAATTCCTGCTAATCTACATGAACTTATTCACCTAGCCACTCGCATTGACATGCGTTTTTCCGAAAGGCGTCAGGAACTCCGCCAAGATATGGACTCTGTTCGCACGAGGCGTTTCTTCTCCTCGGCTCCTCTCTCCTCTGGTCCCCTGCAATCTGTTCCTGTGCCTCCCGCCGTGGAGGCTATGCAGGTCGACCGGTCTCGCCTGACACCTCAAGAGAGGACACGACGCCGTATGGAGAACCTCTGCCTGTACTGTGCTAGTACCGAACACTTCCTGAGGGATTGTCCTATCCGTCCTCCCCGCCTGGAAAGACGTACGCTGACTCCGCACAAAGGTGAGACAGTCCTTGATGTCTACTCTGCTTCTCCACGTCTTACTGTGCCTGTGCGGATGTCTGCCTCTGCCTTCTCCTTCTCTACAGTGGCCTTCTTGGACTCTGGATCTGCAGGAAATTTTATTTTGGCCTCTCTCGTCAAAAGGTTCAACATCCCGGTGACCAGTCTCGCCAGACCCCTCTACATCAATTGTGTAAATAATGAAAGATTGGACTGTACCATACGTTTCCGCACGGAGCCCCTTCTTATGAGCATCGGATCTCATCATGAGAGGATTGAACTTTTGGTCCTCCCCAATTGCACCTCGGAAATTCTCCTTGGACTTCCCTGGCTTCAACTTCATTCCCCAACCCTGGATTGGTCCACTGGGGAGATCAAGAGTTGGGGGTCCTCTTGTTCCAAGAACTGTCTAAAACCGGTTCCCAGTAACCCTTGCCGTAACCCTGTGGTTCCTCCAGTAACCGGTCTCCCTAAGGCCTATATGGACTTCGCGGATGTTTTCTGCAAAAAACAAGCTGAGACTCTACCTCCTCACAGGCCTTATGATTGCCCTATCGACCTCCTCCCGGGCACTACTCCACCCCGGGGCAGAATTTATCCTCTCTTTGCCCCAGAGACTCTTGCCATGTCCGAATACGTCCAGGAGAACCTAAAAAAGGGCTTTATCCGTAAATCCTCCTCTCCTGCCGGAGCCGGATTTTTCTTTGTGTCCAAAAAAGATGGCTCCCTACGTCCTTGCATTGACTACCGCGGTCTTAATAAAATCACGGTTAAGAACCGCTACCCTTTACCCCTCATCTCTGAACTCTTTGATCGCCTCCAAGGTGCCCACATCTTTACTAAATTGGACTTAAGAGGCGCCTATAACCTCATCCGCATCAGAGAGGGGGACGAGTGGAAAACGGCATTTAACACCAGAGATGGACACTTTGAGTATCTGGTCATGCCCTTTGGCCTGTGCAACGCCCCTGCCGTCTTCCAAGACTTTGTCAATGAAATTTTTCGTGATCTGTTATACTCTTGTGTTGTTGTATATCTGGACGATATCCTAATTTTTTCTGCCAATCTAGAAGAACACCGCCAGCATGTCCGTATGGTTCTTCAGAGACTTCGTGACAACCAACTCTATGCCAAAATTGAGAAATGTCTGTTTGAATGCCAATCTCTTCCTTTTCTAGGATATTTGGTCTCTGGCCAGGGACTACAGATGGATCCAGACAAACTCTCTGCCGTCTTAGATTGGCCACGCCCCTCCGGACTCCGTGCTATCCAACGCTTTTTGGGGTTCGCCAATTATTACAGGCAATTTATTCCACATTTTTCTACCATTGTGGCTCCTATCGTGGCTTTAACCAAAAAAAATGCTGATCCCAAGTCCTGGCCTCCTCAAGCAGAAGACGCCTTTAAACGACTCAAGTCTGCCTTTTCTTCGGCTCCCGTCCTCTCCAGACCTGACTCTTCCAAACCCTTCCTATTGGAGGTTGATGCCTCCTCAGTGGGAGCTGGAGCTGTTCTTCTACAAAAAAATTCTTCCGGGCATGCTGTCACTTGTGGTTTTTTCTCTAGGACCTTCTCTCCGGCAGAGAGGAACTACTCCATCGGGGATCGAGAGCTTCTAGCCATTAAATTAGCACTTGAGGAATGGAGGCATCTGCTGGAGGGATCAAGTTCTCCTGTTATTATCTACACCGACCACAAGAACCTCTCCTACCTCCAGTCTGCCCAACGGCTGAATCCTCGCCAGGCCCGGTGGTCTCTGTTCTTTGCCCGATTTAATTTTGAGATTCACTTTCGTCCTGCCGATAAGAACATTAGGGCCGATGCTCTCTCCCGTTCCTCGGATGCCTCAGAAGTTGAACTCTCTCCGCAACACATCATTCCACCTGACTGCCTGATCTCCACTTCTCCTGCCTCCATCAGGCAGACTCCTCCAGGAAAGACCTTTGTTTCCCCTCGCCAACGCCTCGGAATCCTCAAATGGGGTCACTCCTCCCATCTCGCAGGTCATGCGGGTATCAAGAAATCTGTGCAACTCATCTCCCGCTTCTATTGGTGGCCGACTCTGGAGACGGATGTTGTGGACTTTGTGCGAGCCTGCACTATCTGTGCCCGGGATAAGACTCCTCGCCAGAAGCCCGCTGGTTTTCTTCATCCTCTGCCTGTCCCCGAACAGCCTTGGTCTCTGATTGGTATGGATTTTATTACTGATTTACCCCCTTCCCGTGGCAACACTGTTATTTGGGTGGTCGTTGATCGATTCTCCAAAATGGCACATTTCATCCCTCTTCCTGGTCTTCCTTCAGCGCCTCAGTTGGCTAAACAATTTTTTGTACACATTTTTCGTCTTCACGGGTTGCCTACGCAGATTGTCTCGGATAGAGGCGTCCAATTCGTGTCTAAATTCTGGAGGGCTCTCTGTAAACAACTCAAGATTAAATTAAATTTTTCTTCTGCATATCATCCCCAGTCCAATGGACAAGTAGAAAGAATTAACCAGATCTTGGGTGATTATTTGCGACATTTTGTTTCCTCCCGCCAGGATGACTGGGCAGATCTCCTCCCATGGGCCGAATTCTCGTATAACTTCAGGGTCTCTGAGTCTTCCTCCAAATCCCCATTTTTCGTGGTGTACGGCCGTCACCCTCTTCCCCCCCTCCCTACTCCCTTGCCCTCTGGTCTGCCCGCTGTGGATGAAATTTCTCGTGACCTTTCCATCATATGGAGAGAGACCCAAAATTCTCTCTTACAGGCTTCATCACGCATGAAGAAGTTCGCGGATAAGAAAAGAAGAGCTCCTCCCGTTTTTTCCCCTGGAGACAAGGTATGGCTCTCCGCTAAATATGTCCGCTTCCGTGTCCCTAGCTACAAGTTGGGACCACGCTACCTTGGTCCTTTCAAAATTTTGTGTCAAATTAATCCTGTCTCTTATAAACTTCTTCTTCCTCCTTCTCTTCGTATCCCTAATGCCTTTCACGTCTCTCTTCTCAAACCACTCATCCTCAACCGTTTTTCTCCCAAATCTGTTCCTCCCACTCCTGTTTCCGGCTCCTCGGACATCTTCTCGGTCAAAGAAATTTTAGCTGCCAAAAAGGTCAGAGGAAAAAATTTTTTTTTAGTGGACTGGGAGGGTTGTGGTCCTGAAGAGAGATCCTGGGAACCTGAGGACAACATCCTAGACAAAAGTCTGCTCCTCAGGTTCTCAGGCTCTAAGAAGAGGGGGAGACCCAAGGGGGGGGGTACTGTTACGCCGAGCGCTCCGGGTCCCCGCTCCTCCCCGGAGCGCTCGCTTCACTCTCCCCGCTGCAGCGCTCCGGTCACGTCCTCTGACCCGGGGCGCTGCGATTCCGCTGCCAGCCGGGATGCGATTCGCGATGCGGGTAGCGCCCGCTCGCGATGCGCACCCCGGCTCCCCTACCTGACTCGCTCTCCGTCTGTTCTGTCCCGGCGCGCGCGGCCCCGCTCCCTAGGGCGCGCGCGCGCCGGGTCTCTGCGATTTAAAGGGCCACTGCGCCGCTGATTGGCGCAGTGGTTCCAATTAGTGTGTTCACCTGTGCACTTCCCTATATCACCTCACTTCCCCTGCACTCCCTTGCCGGATCTTGTTGCCTTAGTGCCAGTGAAAGCGTTCCTTGTGTGTTCCTTGCCTGTGTTTCCAGACCTTCTGCCGTTGCCCCTGACTACGATCCTTGCTGCCTGCCCCGACCTTCTGCTACGTCCGACCTTGCTTCTGCCTACTCCCTTGTACCGCGCCTATCTTCAGCAGCCAGAGAGGTGAGCCGTTGCTAGTGGATACGACCTGGTCACTACCGCCGCAGCAAGACCATCCCGCTTTGCGGCGGGCTCTGGTGAAAACCAGTAGTGGCTTAGAACCGGTCCACTAGCACGGTCCACGCCAATCCCTCTCTGGCACAGAGGATCCACTACCTGCCAGCCGGCATCGTGACACGAAGTTTATTACTGAATTTCCCAGCCACCAACCCCAATGGACTAACTCTCCAAACGTCAAAGGGGGGCTCATCAAACGGACCAATAACAAAACCCTTGTCTATTTCAGCTTGTATCAGGGTATCTACAGCCCTAGGGTCCCTTAGAGCAGAACGTAAATTGTCACACTCATACGTAGCAGAGGGTAAAGTAATGAAACCTGTGTGGAAACCTGACCGGAATCCATTAATCAAAAACTGAACAAAACACCTATCTGGATGATCAGCAAGAAAATGTTCTAAACACAACACGTCTATCACTGCTAGTCATGCTTTCGACTTCTGTGGACAACTGGCCTTAGGATGGGCCCTGAAACAGAATGCACAGACATGTAAAAGTCTACACTGGTTATAATTGCAAGACCCAAAATTGAAATTATTGCAAATTTGAGATTTACCAAGATACTTGATGGGCCTACCTAACTTGTCAATCAAGCCCGAGTGTTTCTGATTCCTAGGCTGAAATGTGGGTGAAGACGTGCCGGGATTTACCTCGGATGGGGAATTAACAGTATTGCACCATTCAGTGGTATGGGCGATGGACTGACACCGAGAGCAAACGGGGGCTTTAAGACCTGCAAAATGATTGCAGAAAATCTCGGTGTCAACCAACGCCCAATTAACTGTATAGTTGTACTGCACTAGAGCTGCCGCCGCCTTAGCTGAAAATGACTTATGATAATCATAAAACGTGAACCCACCATATTTATGAGCTAACTCTGTGACTTTGAACAGATACATGTCAAGCTCTTCACGTCTTTCTGGCTTGACTGAGCATAAAACGTCACGATAAATGGCGAACGCCATACTGAATTCAGCTAATGTAAGCTTGCGACTTAACCTTACATCTTTTGCTTTCAGAATGACCAACACCTCACCGCAAGCAATAGTCTTGTTCTCGGAAACATCATGAGACGCAATAAGCAAGGAAGCGAGATTAACATCCTTACCATCAAGAATGTCCTTCTTCAGATTAGTCGGGATAAAATGAGCTGGCGCGACATTTGGCACGAGCATATTAAGTCCAACCGGTAATACTGAAGCCTGCGGGGTAGCAGAAACCTGAGGGGGAACGGAAGTGTGTGGAATGGCCGAAGTCAAACCCACCACTGGGACCGGAGCAGGAGCCTCCGAACTCTTACATTCCAAGGTATCAACTCTAGAGCACAGCGAGTTAATTAACGTATGCAACTGCAAGATGGACGTATTGAGTGTCTGCATGGACACTCCTTCACTGCTAGGGCCTGCTTGATCGCAGGGTCCCGAGTGCTCAGAGACCAATAAACGATAAAGTTCCGCCTTGCGGGCAGTAGCCGGGAACGGGATGCCTTTGCGGACGAGTTCAGCCGTCAGTTTAGGAATGGTCCAGTTACGAAGAGATGGGACGCTACCCAGATCCGATGTTCTAGCGACATTGTCCAGAACAGAAGCTGCATCTTCAATGTCTGATGCGTGAGACATTTCTGAAAATTAGATATACAACAATCAAATCCTGACCCAAGGGACAACCAAAAAACGAAATACACCTGTCAGAGCAAGACTAACCCGGAAATCAAAACCACTGCCACCACAGAATCGGACTAGAAAGTGAAGAGTACCGAGTGGTGACTAGACACATGCTAACAGCGTGACACGTAAAGTTACTCGTGACTAACGAACCCCTTGGCCCAAAGACGTGATGAGCAGGGGATAAAGAGTACACCCAAGGACGTGATGGGTAACGAACTAAGACATGAATACCTGGACTTCCGGAAGCCTAAAACAGACCGCACCTTGACAACTGGGTTATGACGGTCAATCTCGACACGAACAGGCGTTGGAACAACGTAGAAGCTGTACCGAGGGTGGTAAGCCAACACGAAGTTCACGACAGCAGACGTTTAAGCCACAAGAGCGTGCGTGGACAACTGCTGAATAAACACACAGGCATATAACTTAACAACACATAGACTAAGGCAGATCCACACGAGGACTCAAAGACGAGTTGAGTCGGTGGAAAGGCTGGAATAACGTAGAAGCTGAAGCGAGGCGAGACCACCAGAATGAACACTGCGAGTTAAAGGAGAACCGTATGAAGAGAATGTTTACTGTAACTAACCCAAAAATGGACTGCACATACCTGTACCGAGGGTGGTAAGCCAACACGAAGTTCACGACAGCAGACGTATAAGCCACAAGAGCGTGCGTGGACAACTGCTGAATAAAACACAGGCATATAACTTAACAACACACAGGCTAAGGCAGATCCACATGAGGACCCAAAGACGAGTTGAGTCGGTGGAAAGGACATGAACCGAGCCCCAAAGGGCGAGTTGGGGGAAGAGAAAACAACCTGCCTAAACATAAATATTTTTTTTTTTTTTTTTTTTTTAAATTAACACCTATATACATATATGCAAAATTCCAAATATATTCTTTTATCTCTTTTACCTAAAAACGACCGGGCCAAGGACAGCGAAGTAGCGTAAAGATGAACTTTGCACCTAGACAGCCACACAGCATTACTGAGCTAGTAAGACGATAGTCTAATGAAGGAGGTAGAACGTGAAAACAAGAACAAGGGCAAAGGTAAACCCACCACATAACTGAACAGGTACAGGTGTGGATCAACACCTACAAGGCGCTTAGTGAGGCTATGATGAAGGATTTAGCTAGTAACATGACAAAAACACTTAACCAGGTAAAAGAGTAACCATAGGAGCACAGGAACAACAGAACAGCAGCGCACATTGAAGACCATGCTACAAGCCAGGCAAACTAATTTAGGAACAACCGCCTTATTCACTACCACAACAAGTTAGAGTAAAACGGTACCAAACAACGAGCAAAGTAAATAACTACGACTAGCAATAAATATCATGAAGCAATAAATACCATGAAGACAGAGGCGAAACAGCGGAAGGCAAATAGACCATGTGAGAACAGAATTATAGTACCAGACAATAGCGGAGCATATAATGGTAGTGTATCAGCAGCGTATGCAACAGACTCATGAGTTAAAACATGACTAATACGGACCAATGTATGCGGCCGAAGTGTAGATACGAGAAGCAATAGTGTAAAACACATGGAATATGAAACAGATTAGGTATATGAGAAGCAACTGCGGAACAAACGCGTCAACCAGTGAAATACACAGCGGGGACATCTGTGACACATTAACGAAGCGTCCTGACCAGTAGACAACGTGTACTGACACTAAGACTAACACCTGGAACTACAAGACTATAATACCTACAGTATATAAACAAGCACCCAGCACGCAGAGCTGAGCCGCAGGAGGTGTGTAACGAACTGGCTGCCGGCTGAGACTGGTGACCGAATAAGAAAGCCGGCATGCGTAAGGCAGCGGAACGGGACGGGAGAATACCGCGGAGCTCCGAAGGACATATGCTCTGAAAGGTAACTCCCGCTGTCACCTCCCCCAGCCAGCACCAAACATCTGAAAAGAAACCCCCCGACATGCGCCGGAAGCGCACAACGTAGCTCAGCAGCCCGCTACGGCTGCTGAACAACAACATCAACATGCTAAAGGCAGGGCACGGGGGACTCATACGAGACACGAGCCCCCAGACTCCTGCAGTCACTCCCCGGACCTGAACTAACCTGAAATGACGAGCACAGCAGAGCACAGGAACGAACACGAGGCTGGAGAGACTCCCCACGGCGTCTGACGTCACGGACTCCAAACAACGCGAGAGCCGCGGCGCACTGAACACAGGGAGCCGCGGCTTTTAAGCGCAAGTACCGCCCCTCCCACAAACACAGGTTAAGTGACTCAGTCAATTAACCTTCGCACATATATATATATATATATATATATAGATCTCTCCTCTTCTCTGTATATATATATATAGATCTCTCCTCTTCTCTGTGTATATATATATAGATCTCCTCTGTGTATATATATATTTTACCTCTTTCCCTTTGCCCTAAAAAGTACCCTTTGTTCCCTCTCATAACCTTTTTCCCTTTTCCCCTTTCCTTTTCCCCCCCCCTTCCCCACCCCCCTTTTTTTACCTCTTTCCCTTTGCCCCTCCTCTGTGCCCTCTCATAACCTTTTCCCTTTCCCCCCCTCCTTCCCCTCCTTTTCCCCTTTCCTTTCTTCCCCCCCCCCCCCTCCCTTCCTTTCCCTCCTTCTCTTCTTTTTCTTTCTTTTCTTCTTCCCCCTTCCTTTTTCTTCCCTTTTTTTCCTTTTCTATTCTCTTCCCCCTTTTTCTTTTACACTTTATCCTGTTCCGGATTTATTTGCACGCTTCGTTAATATCTCATGTTTTTAAATAATTTGATGTGTACCTAACACTCATTTTATTATTCTTTAAATTTTAGACATATTGGGATCACATCAATTGTTTTTGTAAAAGGACCTTCACCGCAGCCACGATCGCAGAACGCCATCCGCGCAACCATCCTGCATTACAGTATCACTATTACAGTCCAATATTTGTTTTGGATACTTGGTATACAAGAATAAAGTAATTTCTGCATACTTTTTTTGATTATAATACTCTTTTGTGATCATAATACTTTTTGCCCATAGATACACTATTGATAAGCCAAGGGTATGGACCCGATACCCACTGCGCATGCGCGGACCGACAGGTTTGACCGCAATACGTCATACATGATGACGCGGTCACCGGGCCCACTGGCGCAGCCGCAGTGGGTAGACAGTGACTTGCACGGCTCAGGCCAGCCCCGCACCTGATCAGCTCGCAATGTGTTGAGCGATCGGAGGCGGACATGACGTAGTCACGGGCGTGACAATCCTTTGACGCATGCGCAGATGCTTTGTTTACAAACTGAACGTGGCAGCGATGGTTGCGATCGGCGGGCAGACGAAGCGACCACGATGGCTAAATGGCTGAAAGTGAAGGTACCTTCCTAATCTTACATATGTACACAGGTTTTATGACACAGATTAGTATTTATGCACATTACATAGTTACATAGTTAGTACGGTCGAAAAAAGACATATGTCCATCAAGTTCAACCAGGGAATGAAGGGGTAGGGGTGCGGTGGGATATTGGGGAAGGGATGAGATTTTATATTTCTTCATAAGCATTAATGTTATTTTGTTCCAGGAATGTATCTAATCCTGTTTTAAAGCTGTTAATTGTTCCTGCTGTGACCAGTTCCTGAGGTAGATCGTTCCATAAATTCACAGTCCTCACGGTAAAGAAGGCGTGTCGCCCCTTTAGACTAAACCTTTTCTTCTCCAGATGGAGGGAGTGCCCCCTCGTCCTTTGGGGGGTTTAACCTGGAACAGTTTTTCTCCATATTTTTTGTATGGGCGATTTATATACTTATATACGTTTATCATATCCCCCCTTATACGTCTCTTCTCAAGACTAAACAATTGTAACTCCTTTAATCGCTCCTCATAGCTAAGATGTTCCAGGCCCCATATTAGTTTAGTCGCGCGTCTCTGCACCCTTTCCAACTCCGCAGTGTCCCTTTTATGGACAGGTGCCCAAAACTGACCAGCATATTCCAGGTGAGGCCGTACCAATGCTTTATAAAGGGGGAGTATTATACACTATAGACTGTACCAATGCTTTATAAAGGGGGAGTATTATACACTATAGACTGTACCAATGCTTTATAAAGGGGAGTATTATACACTATAGACTGTACCAATGCTTTATAAAGGGGGAGTATTATACACTATAGACTGTACCAATGCTTTATAAAGGGGGAGTATTATACACTATAGACTGTACCAATGCTTTATAAAGGGGGAGTATTATACACTACAGACTGTACCAATGCTTTATAAAGGGGGAGTATTATACACTATAGACTGTACCAATGCTTTATAAAGGGGGAGTATTATACACTATAGACTGTACCAATGCTTTATAAAGGGGGAGTATTATACACTATAGACTGTACCAATGCTTTATAAAGGGGAGTATTATACACTATAGACTGTACCAATGCTTTATAAAGGGGGAGTATTATACACTATAGACTGTACCAATGCTTTATAAAGGGGGAGTATTATACACTATAGACTGTACCAATGCTTTATAAAGGGGGAGTATTATACACTACAGACTGTACCAATGCTTTATAAAGGGGGAGTATTATACACTATAGACTGTACCAATGCTTTATAAAGGGGGAGTATTATACACTATAGACTGTACCAATGCTTTATAAAGGGGGAGTATTATACACTATAGACTGTACCAATGCTTTATAAAGGGGGAGTATTATACACTATAGACTGTACCAATGCTTTATAAAGGGGGAGTATTATACACTATAGACTGTACCAATGCTTTATAAAGGGGAAGTATTATACGCTATAGACTGTACCAATGCTTTATAAAGGGGGAGTATTATACACTATAGACTGTACCAATGCTTTATAAAGGGGGAGTATTATAAACTTTAGACTGTACCAATGCTTTATAAAGGGGGAGTATTATACACTATAGACTGTACCAATGCTTTATAAAGGGGGAGTATTATACACTATAGACTGTACCAATGCTTTATAAAGGGGGAGTATTATACACTATAGACTGTACCAATGCTTTATAAAGGGGGAGTATTATACACTATAGACTGTACCAATGCTTTATAAAGGGGGAGTATTATACACTATAGACTGTACCAATGCTTTATAAAGGGGGAGTATTATACACTATAGACTGTACCAATGCTTTATAAAGGGGGAGTATTATACACTATAGACTGTACCAATGCTTTATAAAGGGGGAGTATTATACACTATAGACTGTACCAATGCTTTATAAAGGGGGGGTATTATACACTATAGACTGTACCAATGCTTTATAAAGGGGAGTATTATACACTATAGACTGTACCAATGCTTTATAAAGGGGGAGTATTATACACTATAGACTGTACCAATGCTTTATAAAGGGGGAGTATTATACACTATAGACTGTACCAATGCTTTATAAAGGGGGAATATTATACACTATAGACTGTACCAATGCTTTATAAAGGGGGAGTATTATACACTATAGACTGTACCAATGCTTTATAAAGGGGGAGTATTATACACTATAGACTGTACCAATGCTTTATAAAGGGGGAGTATTATACACTATAGACTGTACCAATGCTTTATAAAGGGGGAGTATTATACACTATAGACTGTACCAATGCTTTATAAAGGGGGAGTATTATACAGTATAGACTGTACCAATGCTTTATAAAGGGGGAGTATTATACACTATAGACTGTACCAATGCTTTATAAAGGGGGAGTATTATGTCCCTGGAGTCCAGGCCTCTTTTTATACATGACAATATCCTGCCGGCCTTGGAAGCAGCAGCCTGACATTGTGCTATTCTGTAGTCTGTGATCTACAAGTCCCCCAGATCCTTCTCTACCAGTGACTCTGACAGTTTAATCCCCCCTAAGACATACGATGCATGCAGGTTATTAGTATACACAGCCCCCCTCTATATACACAGCCCCCCCTCTATATACACAGCCCCCCCATCTATATACACAGCCCCCCTCTATATACACAGCCCCCCCTCTATATACACAGCCCCCCCTCTATATACACAGCCCCCCTCTATATACACAGCCCCCCCTCTATATACACAGCCCCCCCCTCTATATACACAGCCCCCCTCTATATACACAGCCCCCCTCTATATACACAGCCCCCCCTCTATATACACAGCCCCCCTCTATATACACAGCCCCCCTCTATATACACAGCCCCCCTCTATATACACAGCCCCCCTCTATATATACACAGCGCCCCCCTCTATATACACAGCCCCCCTCTATATACACAGCCCCCCCTCTATATACACAGCCCCCTCTATATACACAGCCCCCCTCTATATACACAGCCCCCCCTCTATATACACAGCCCCCCCTCTATATACACAGCCCCCCTCTATATACACAGCCCCCCTCTATATACACAGCCCCCCCCTCTATATACACAGCCCCCCCTCTATATACACAGCCCCCCTCTATATACACAGCCCCCCCTCTATATACACAGCCCCCCCTCTATATACACAGCCCCCTCTATATACACAGCCCCCCTCTATATACACAGCCCCCCCTCTATATACACAGCCCCCCCTCTATATACACAGCCCCCCTCTATATACACAGCCCCCCTCTATATACACAGCCCCCCCCTCTATATACACAGCCCCCCCCTCTATATACACAGCCCCCCTCTATATACACAGCCCCCCCTCTATATACACAGCCCCCCCTCTATATATACACAGCCCCCCTCTATATACACAGCCCCCCTCTATATACACAGCCCCCCTCTATATACACAGCCCCCTCTATATACACAGCCCCCCCTCTATATACACAGCCCCCCTCTATATACACAGCCCCCCTCTATATACACAGCCCCCCTCTATATATACACAGCCCCCCCTCTATATACACAGCCCCCCTCTATATACACAGCCCCCCTCTATATACACAGCCCCCCTCTATATATACACAGCCCCCCCTCTATATACACAGCCCCCCTCTATATACCCAGCCCCCCTCTATATACACAGCCCCCCTCTATATACACAGCCCCCCTCTATATACACAGCCCCCCTCTATATACACAGCCCCCCTCTATATACACAGCCCCCCCTCTATATACACAGCCCCCCTCTATATACCCAGCCCCCCTCTATATACACAGCCCCCCTCTATATACACAGCCCCCCCTCTATATACACAGCCCCCCTCTATATACACAGCCCCCCTCTATATACACAGCCCCCCCTCTATATACACAGCCACCCTCTATATACACAGCCCCCTCTCTATATACACAGCCCCCCTCTATATACACAGCCCCCCCTCTATATACACAGCCCCCCCTCTATATACACAGCCCCCCTCTATATACACAGCCCCCCTCTATATACACAGCCCCCCCTCTATATACACAGCCCCCCTCTATATACCCAGCCCCCCTCTATATACACAGCCCCCCTCTATATACACAGCCCCCCTCTATATACACAGCCCCCCCTCTATATACACAGCCCCCCTCTATATACACAGCCCCCCCTCTATATACACAGCCCCCTCTATATACACAGCCCCCCTCTATATACACAGCCCCCCTCTATATACACAGCCCCCTCTATATACACAGCCCCCTCTCTATATACACAGCCCCCCTCTATATACACAGCCCCCCTCTATATACACAGCCCCCCTAAGACATACGACGCATGCATGCATTGATTGTTTTGTATATGTAATGTTACTATGACAACCGAGTTCCTACTATGATTGACATGATGGATTCCCAATGGGATTTGAAAGGAGGTGTGGTGTTGGTTAACTACACATTCACAACACATGAGTTGTACCCAATGAAATGCACTTGCTGTATATATATATGTGCACTTTTGATAATAATGTTATGCTTGATAAAGGCTATTGTTGCCGAAACGTTGTATTTTTGGGGTGAATAAAGAAACCAGCTTATGAAGATCCTAGACCTATTGGTGCTGTGATTCCTGGACTTTGCATACATTAACACCAGGATGGCTGGGTGTTTCACATGCACGAAGGTTAGTCCCCGGTGCTGTCTCACACCAACCCTTGTATATATATATATATATATATATATATATATATATATATAGATCTCCTCTCCTCTGTATATATATAGATCTCCTCTCCTCTGTATATATATATATATATATATATATATATATATATAGATCTCCTCTCCTCTGTATATATATATATAGATCTCCTCTCCTCTGTATATATATATATATATAGATCTCCTCTCCTCTGTATATATATAGATCTCCTCTCCTCTGTATATATATATATATATATATAGATCTCCTCTCCTCTGTATATATATATATATATATATATATATATAGATATCCTCTCCTCTGTATATATATAGATCTCCTCTCCTCTGTATATATATATATATATATATATATATATATATATAGATCTCCTCTCCTCTGTATATATATAGATCTCCTCTCCTCTGTATATATATATATATATATATAGATCTCCTCTCCTCTGTATATATATATAGATCTCCTCTCCTCTGTGTATATATATATATATATATATATATATATATATATATATATATATATATATATATATATATATATACCGTATATACTCGAGTATAAGCCGACCCGAGTATAAGCCGAGACCCCTAATTTCAACCCAAAATCCCAGGAAAAGTTATTGACTCGAGTATAAGCCTAGGGTGGGAAATACATCATCCCCCCCTGTCATCATCCAGACCCGTCATTAACATCCTCATCATCCCCTTGTCATCATCCCACACATCCCCCCTTCATCATCCCCTTATCATCCCACACATCCCCCTTCATCATCCCCTTGTCATCATCCCACACATCCCCCCTTCATCATCCCCTTGTCATCATCCCACACATCCCCTTATCATCCCACACATCCCCCCTTCATCATCCCCTTGTCATCATCCCACACATCCCCTTATCATCCCACACATCCCCCCTTCATCATCCCCTTGTCATCATCCCACACATCCCCTTATCATCCCACACATCCCCCCTTCATCATCCCCTTGTCATCATCCCACACATCCCCCCTTCATCATCCCCTTGTCATCATCCCACACATCCCCTTATCCCACACATCCCCCCTTCATCATCCCCTTGTCATCATCCCACACATCCCCTTATCCCACACATCCCCCCTTCATCATCCCCTTGTCATCATCCCACACATCCCCCCTTCATCATCCCCTTGTCATCATCCCACACATCCCCCCTTCATCATCCCCTTGTAATCATCCCACACCCCCCCCCCCCCCTTCATCATCCCCACCCCCCTTCATCATCCCCACACCCCCCCCCCCCCTTCATCATCCTCTTCTCATCATTCGCCCTCAGTGGTCTTCAACCTGCGGACCTCCAGAGGTTTCAAAACTACAACTCCCAGCAAGCCCGGGCAGCCATCGGCTGTCCGGGCTTGCTGGGAGTTGTAGTTTTGAAACCTCCGGAGGTCCGCAGGTTGAAGACCACTGCGGCCTTCAACATGCGGACCTCCAGAGGTTTCAAAACTACAACTCCCAGCAAGCCCGGGCAGCCATCGGCTGTCCGGGCTTGCTGGGAGTTGTAGTTTTGAAACCTCCGGAGGTCCGCAGGTTGAAGACCACTGCGGCCTTCAACATGCGGACCTCCAGAGGTTTCAAAACTACAACTCCCAGCAAGCCCGGGCAGCCATCGGCTGTCCGGGCTTGCTGGGAGTTGTAGTTTTGAAACCTCCGGAGGTCCGCAGGTTGAAGACCACTGCGGCCTTCAACATCATCCAGCCCCCTCTCACCCCCCTTTAGTTCTGAGTACTCACCTCCGCTCGGCGCTGGTCCGGTCCTGCAGGGCTGTCCGGTGAGGAGGTGGTCCGGTGAGGAGGTGGTCCGGGCTGCTATCTTCACCGGGGGCGCCTCTTCTCCGCGCTTCCGGCCCGGAATAGAGCCGTTGCCTTGACAACGACGTATCTGCGTCGTTGTCAAGGCAACGTGACTATTCTGAGGCCGGGCCCGAAGCGCTTAGAAGAGGCCTCCCCGGTGAAGATAGCAGCCCGGACCACCTCCTCACCGGACCACCTCCTTACCGGACAGCCCTGCAGGACCGGACCAGCGCCGAGCGGAGGTGAGTACTCAGAACTAAAGGGGGTGAGAGGGGGCTGGATGATGTTGAAGGCCGCAGTGGTCTTCAACCTGCGGACCTCCGGAGGTTTCAAAACTACAACTCCCAGCAAGCCCGGACAGCCGATGGCTGCCCGGGCTTGCTGGGAGTTGTAGTTTTGAAACCTCTGGAGGTCCGCAGGTTGAAGACCACTGCGGGTGGGGGAGTTCACTCGAGTATAAGCCGAGGGGGGTGT
>NW_026610904.1:47500-137500 GCF_029499605.1 Hyla sarda
TTGGGAACCAAAATTGGGGAAAAATATCAACAATCTCCAGGTTACACGTCCATCTCCAGAGATCTAGATTTGTCTTTGTCCTCAGTGCGCAACATTATCAAGAAGTTTACTACCCATGGCCCTGTAGATAATCTCCCTGGGCGTGGACGGAAGAGAAAAACTGAAAGGTGTCAACGCAGGATAGTGTGGATGGTGGATAAGCAGCCCCAAACAAGTTCCAAAGATATTCAAGCTGTCCTGCAGGATCAGGGAGCATCAGTGTCAGCGCAAACTATCCGCCCACATTTAAATGAACTGAAACATTATGGAGGAGACCCAGGAGGACCCCACTATGGAGGAGACCCAGGAGGACCCCACTATGGAGGAGACCCAGGAGGACCCCACTATGGAGGAGACCCAGGAGGACCCCACTATGGAGGAGACCCAGGAGGACCCCACTATGGAGGAGACCCAGGAGGACCCCACTATGGAGGAGACCCAGGAGGACCCCACTGCTGACACAGAGACATAAAAAAAAACAATACTACATTTTACCAAAATGAACTTGAGTAACCAAAATCCTTCTGGGAAAACGTCTTGTGGACAGATGAGACCAAGATAGAGCTTTTTGGTAAAGCCCATCATTCTACTGTTTACCGAAAACGGAATGAGGCCTATAAAGAAAAGAACACAGTACCTACAGTGACATATGGGGGAGGTCAGTGATGTTTTGGGTTGTTTTGCTGCCTCTGGCACTGGGGGCCTTGAATGTGTACAAGACATCATGAAATCTGAGGATTACCAATGGATTTTGGGTCGCACTGTACAGCCCAGTGTCAGAAAGCTGGGTTTGTGTCCGAGATCTTGGGTCTTCCAGCAGGACAATGACCCCAAACATACGTCAAAAAGCCCCCAGAAATGGATGACAACAAAGTGCTGGAGAGTTCTGAAGTGTCAGCAATGAGTCCAGATCTAAATCCCATTGATCACCTGTGGAGAGATCTTATAATTACTGTTGGGAAAAGGCGCCTTCCAATAAGAGACCGGGAGCAGTTTGTAAAGGAAGAGTGGTCCAACATTCCGGCTGAGAGGTGTAAGAAGCTTATTGATGCTTATAGGAAGAGTGGTCCAACATTCCGGCTGAGAGGTGTAAGAAGCTTATTGATGCTTATAGGAAGAGTGGTCCAACATTCCGGCTGAGAGGTGTAAGAAGCTTATTGATGCTTATAGGAAGAGTGCTCCAACATTCCGGCTGAGAGGTGTAAGAAGCTTATTGATGCTTATAGGAAGAGTGCTCCAACATTCCGGCTGAGAGGTGTAAGAAGCTTATTGATGGTTATAGGAAGAGTGGTCCAACATTCCGGCTGAGAGGTCTAAGAAGCTTATTGATGCTTATAGGATGAGTGGTCCAACATTCCGGCTGAGAGGTTTAAGGAGCTTATTGATGCTTATAGGAAGAGTGGTCCAACATTCCGGCTGAGAGGTGTAAGGAGCTTATTGATGGTTATAGGAAGACACTGATTTCACTTATTTTTTCCAAAAGGTGTGCACCCAAATATTAAGTTAAGGTGCCAATAATTGTGTCCGGACCATTTTTGGAGTTTGGTGACATTATGTCCAATTTGCTTATTTTCCTCCTTTTTTGGTTTAGTTCCAATACACACAAAGGGAATAAACATGTATATAGCAAAACCTGTGTTACTGCAATCCTTTCCTGTGAGAAATACTTAATTTTATAGAAAAATTAGCAACCTGTGATAGGCTGAAGCGCTGTGTGACGTGTCAGGCTAAGGGAAGTAGTAAGTAGACAGCCCGGCCGACCGATCAGCTGTTGCGGAGCTCTGGGGGAACGCAGGAAGGTAAGTGAAAGTTTGTTTTGTCTTTTTTTGCAGCCCGTTCAGGATGGAATAGAAAAAGTCTGCACCGGACATCTCCTTTAGAAACTGTCCTATTGGGACTGGCTTAACGGTCGCACCTGGGTGTGCTGTATCAGCGTGCAGGAGCGCATTCGCAGAAGAACTTTTTATAAAGACGTCAGTTGACAAGTAACCGTCTTGGTCTTTAATCAATTTAATGTCTAGAAAATCTACAGATTGGGTACTATGTTTATAGGTAAGTTTAACATTTATGGCATTGTTGTTAAAGGGGTACTCCAGCCCCAAGACATTGTGACGTCATGACTTTGTCCCCGTGCGACATCACACCTCACCCCCTCAATGCAAGTCTATGGGAGGGGGCGTGACGGCCGTCACGCCCCCTCCCATAGACTTGTATCGATGGGGCGGGGCATGAGGTCACACAAGGGCGGAGTCGTGACGTCCCGATACTCAGTCCCTGTGGTCGGGAGGCATAACACTGAGAGACTCCAGCGCTTCCTGCAGTTTTTACAGGTGGGTGCTGCATGCTAGATTGCGGGGGTCCCCAGCGATGGGACCTCCACAATCAGACATCTTATCCCCTATGCTTTAGATAGGGGATAAGATGTCTTGGGGCCCTTTAAGCTCCCCTTTAAGCTCCTCCATAAATGTGTCCAATTGAGACCGCGACCCCTGCCAGATGAACAGCACGTCATCAATATAGCGTAACCAGCACTGCACATGTTCGACACCCTGCCCCCCCACCCCTGATAAACACCACCCTCTCCCAGTATCCAAGGAAGAGGTTAGTGTATTATGGGGCGCAAGATGCCCCCATGGCAGTGCCGCGCTGTTGTAAGTAAAAATGTCTTTAAATGTGAAGGAATTATGTGTCAAAATAATAATAAGCTGCTGTATGAATCGGCAGGTGTCGCAGTCCCAAGTGCTAGACTCCAAAAAGAAAACTACTGCCCTTAAACCGTCTTCATGATTAATAGTTGTGTATAACAACTCTACATCTGCTGTTACAAGAATCATATTCTGTTCCACCAAAATCCCATCGACCCTACCCAAGACGTCCGTCGTGTCTCTAACATAGGACGGTAATGTTTCAACTAAAGGTTTTAAATAGTGATCTATGGATTTACATAGTGGATCACAAAGACCATCAATCCCAGATACTATGGGACGTCCGGGAGGGTCGAGGGGATTTTTGTGGATCTTTGGTAGCATATAAAAAGTTGGTTCCTGTGGAAAAAGAGTTATGAGTCCCTCAAATACTTTCTTAGTGATGATACCCTGTTCCGAAATCCCGTGGAGTGACTCTGAAAAGGAAACCATGGGATTATAAGACAAATTTTCATATGTGCATCTGCCTCTCATACGATTTAGTCAGATCACAACATTTCCGCCCTTAAATACCACATCTTCCATTTCTCTCAACTCCTCTATTGCTTTACGTTGTTCTTTAGTAGAGTTTTTCCTTTGTTTGAGTTCTTCCGTTACTAATTTCGTAAAAATCTCCATTGAAGGGTTTACAGACAAGGGCAGAAATGTCTTTGATCTCGGATAGCCTCTCCTCAGGCTCCTGTTCTCGTAGAAGAAGATCCTCTAAAATGGCAATAGCCTCCAATTCCTCGGGGGTTGTAAATGATGTATCAGATTTAGCATGCACTGTTTTAAGCAGTAAACTGTGTACAATCAGGCATCAGGGATGGATCAGCAGGATTTCCAGCCACCAATGCCGGATGCCTCAGAGTAGATTGACCATGGTGCCAAACCAACACTTCACAATTATGGAGAGTGCCAAAAAGATTTAAGGTGCTGCTCCCCAGTTAGGCTGGGTTCACACCACGATTTCTTAAATACGGTTCCCGTATACGGTTTGGAGGAGGGGGCGGGGCTTAATTGCGGTGCCCGCACTCAGCCGTATTCGGGAACCGTATTTAATACAAGTCTATGAGCCGACCGGAGTGAACCACAGCCTCCGGTCGGCTTTGTTTTCGGCCGTATGCGGTTTCCCGACCGCAGGCAAAAACGTGGTCTTGGAGGCCTGTCTTGGAGGCCAGAATCTCCTTCACGGAGAAGACGTCAGAAGAACCGGATACAGGAGTGGGAGAAACAAGTTTGGGAGAGAAGCGGTTAATGATGAGTGGTTTAAGGAGAGAGACATGGAAGGCATTGGGAATACGAAGAGAAGGAGGAAGAAGGAGTTTGTAAGAGACAGGGTTGATCTGGCACAAGACTTTGAAAGGGCCAAGATAGCGTGGTCCCAGTTTGTAACTGGGGACACGAAAGCGGACATATTTAGCGGAGAGCCATACCTTGTCTCCGGGAGCAAAAATGGGGGGAGTTCTTCTTTTCTTATCAGCAAATCTTTTCATCCGGGATGAAGCCTGTAAAAGAGAATTTTGGGTATCTTTCCATATGGTGGAAAGATCACGAGTCACTTCATCCACAGCGGGCAAACCAGAGGGCAAGGGAGTAGGGAGGGGAGGAAGAGGGTGACGGCCGTACACCACGAAAAATGGGGATTTAGCAGAAGATTCAGAGACTCTGAAGTTGTATGAGAATTCGGCCCATGGTAGAAGATCTGCCCAGTCATCCTGGCGGGAGGAAACAAAATGCCGTAAATAGTCACCCAGGACCTGATTAATTCTTTCTACTTGCCCATTGGATTGGGGATGATAAAAAGAAGAGAAGTTTAATTTGATCTTGAGCTGTTTACAGAGGGCCCTCCAGAATTTAGACACGAATTGGACGCCTCTATCCGAGACGATATGCGAGGGCAAACCGTGAAGGCGAAAAATGTGTATAAAAAATTGCTTTGCCAACTGAGGCGCTGAAGGAAGACCAGGAAGAGGAATAAAATGTGCCATCTTGGAAAATCGATCAACGACCACCCAAACAACTGTGTTGCCACGGGATGAGGGCAAGTCCGTAATAAAGTCCATACCAATCTGTGACCAAGGCTGTACAGGAACAGGCAGAGGATGAAGGAGACCAGCAGGCTTCTGGCGAGGAGTCTTATCCCGGGCACAGACAGTACAGGCCCGCACGAAATCAACAACATCAGTCTCCAGAGTCGGCCACCAATAAAAACGAGAGATGAGTTGCAAGGATTTTTTGATGCCCGCATGGCCTGCGAGGTGGGAGGAGTGTCCCCATTTGAGAATCCCGAGACGCTGGCGTGGAGAAACGAAGGTCTTCCCTGGAGGAGTTTGCCTGATGGAGGCTGGAGAAGTAGAGATCAGACAGTCCAGAGGAATGATATGTTGCGGAGAGACCTCTACTTCAGAGGCATCGGAAGAACGAGAGAGGGCATCGGCCCTAATGTTCTTGTCAGCAGGGCGAAAATGGATTTCAAAGTTAAAACGGACAAAGAACAACGACCACCTAGCCTGGCGAGGGTTCAGTCGTTGGGCAGACTGGAGATAGGAGAGATTCTTGTGATCAGTGTATATGATAACTGGAAATTTTGATCCCTCCAGCAGGTGCCTCCATTCCTCAAGCACCAATTTAATGGCCAGTAGTTCTCGATCACCAATGGAGTAGTTTCTCTCCGCCGGAGAGAAGGTCCTAGAAAAAACCCACAAGTAACAGCATGCCCGGAAGAATTTTTTTGTAGAAGGACAGCTCCAGCTCCCACAGAGGAGGCATCTACCTCCAATTGAAAGGGTTTAGATGGGTCAGGTCTGGAGAGCACGGGAGCAGAAGAAAAGGCAGACTTGAGATGTTTAAATGCGTCTTCCGCTTGTGGGGACCAGGACTTGGGATTGGCATTTTTCTTGGTTAAAGCCACGATAGGGGCCACAATAGTGGAGAAGTGTGGAATGAATTGTCTGTAATAATTGGCGAACCCCAAAAAACGTTGGATAGCACGGAGTCCGGAGGGGCGTGGCCAATCTAAGACGGCAGAAAGTTTATCTGGGTCCATTTGTAGTCCCTGGCCAGAGACCAAGTATCCTAGGAAAGGAAGAGATTGACATTCAAAGAGACATTTCTCCATTTTGGCATAAAGTTGATTGTCCCGAAGTCTCTGAAGAACCATGCGAACATGCTGGCGGTGTTCTTCTAAGTTGGCAGAAAAAATCAGAATATCGTTCAGATAAACCACAACACAAGAATATAGGAGATCACGAAAAATTTCATTAACAAAGTCTTGGAAGACGGCAGGGGCGTTGCACAGGCCAAAGGGCATGACCAGATACTCAAAGTGTCCATCTCTGGTGTTAAATGCCGTCTTCCATTCGTCCCCCTCCCTTATGCGGATGAGATTATAAGCACCTCTTAAGTCCAGTTTGGTAAAGATGTGGGCGCCTTGTAGGCGATTAAAGAGTTCCGAGGTAAGGGGTAGCATTTTTTTACCGTGATTTTATTAAGTCCGCGATAATCAATGCAAGGGCGTAGGGAGCCATCTTTTTTGGACACAAAGAAAAATCCAGCTCCGGCAGGAGAGGAGGACTTGCGGATAAACCCCTTTTTTAAATTCTCCTGGATGTACTCCGACATGGCTAGAGTCTCTGGAGCAGACAGGGGATAGATTCTGCCCCGGGGTGGAGTAGTACCCGGGAGGAGGTCAATTGGACAGTCATAAAGCCTGTGAGGAGGTAAAGTCTCTGCTTGCTTTTTGCAAAAAACATCAGCATAGTCCATATAAGCCTTAGGAAGACCGGATACCGGGGGAACCACAGGGTCACTACAGGGAGTACTGGGAACCGGTTTAAGACAGTCCCTGAGACAAGAAGTACCCCAGTTCTTGATTTCTCCTGTGGACCAATCAAGGGTTGGGGAATGGCGTTGAAGCCACGGTAATCCAAGAAGAATTTCAGAAGTGCAGTTGGAGAGGACCAAAAATTCAATTTTTTCGTGATGGGGTCCGATGCACATTAGGAGAGGTTCCGTGCGGTAACGCACGGTACAGTCCAATCTTTCATTGTTAACAGAATTGATGTAGAGGGGTCTGGCGAGACTGGTCACCGGGATGTTGAACCGGTTGATGAGAGAGGCCAAAATAAAATTTCCTGCAGATCCGGAATCCAAGAAGGCCATAGCAGAGAAGGAGAAGGTAGAAGAAGATATCCGCACAGGCACAGTAAGGCGTGGAGAAGCAGAGTTCACATCAAGAGCTGTCTCACCTTTGTGCGGAGTCAGCGTACGTCTTTCCAGGCGGGGAGGACGGATAGGACAATCTTTCAAGAAGTGTTCGGTACCGGCACAGTACAGGCAAAGATTCTCCATGCGGCGTCATGTCCTCTCTTGAGGTGTCAGGCGAGACCGGTCAACTTGCATAGCCTCCACGGCGGGAGGCACAGGAACGGATTGCAGAGGACCAGAGGAGAGAGGAGCCGGGGAGAGAAAACACCTCGTGCGAACAAAGTCCATATCCTGGCGGAGCTCCTGACGCCTTTCGGAAAAACGCATGTCAATGCGGGTGGCAAGATGAATAAGTTCATGCAGGTTAGCAGGAATTTCTCGTGCGGCCAGCACATCTTTAATGTTGCTGGATAGGCCTTTTTTAAAGGTCGAGCAGAGGGCCTCATTATTCCAGGATAATTCGGAGGCAAGAGTACGGAATTGGATGGCGTACTCGCCAACAGAAGAAGTACCCTGGACCAGGTTCAGCAGGGCAGTCTCAGCAGAAGAGGCTCGGGCAGGTTCCTCAAAGACACTTCGGATCTCCGTGAAGAAGGAGTGTAGAGAGGCAGTGACAGGGTCATTGCGGTCCCAGAGCGGTGTGGCCCATGACAGAGCTTTCCCAGACAGAAGGCTGACTACGAAAGCCACCTTAGACCTTTCAGTAGGAAACTGGTCCGACATCATCTCCAAGTGCAGGGAACATTGCGAAAGAAAGCCACGGCAAAACTTAGAGTCCCCATCAAATTTATCCGGCAAGGATAATCGTAGGCCGGAAGCGGCCACTCGCTGCGGAGGAGGTGCAGGAGCTGGTGGAGGAGATTGTTGCTGAAGCTGTGGTAATAGCTGCTGTAGCATCACGGTCAGTTGAGACAGCTGGTGGCCTTGTTGCGCTATCTGTTGCGACTGCTGGGCAACCACCGTGGTGAGGTCGGCGACAACTGGCAGTGGGACTTCAGCGGGATCCATGGCCGGATCTACTGTCACGATTCGGCTGGCTGGAGGTGGATCCCTCTGTGCCAGAGAGGGATTGGCGTGGACCGTGTTGGTGGACCGGTTCTAAGTTGCTACTGGTATTCACCAGGGCCCGCCGCAAAGCGGGATGGTCTTGCAGCGGCGGTAGCAACCAGGTCGTATCCACCAGCAACGGCTCAACCTCTCTGACTGCTGAAGATAAGCGCGGTACAAGGGAGTAGACAAGAGCAAGGTCGGACGTAGCAGAAGGTCAGGGCAGGCAGCAAGGATCGTAGTCAGGGGCAACGGCAGGAGGTCTGGAACACAGGCTAGGAACACACAAGGAAACGCTTTCACTGGCACAATGGCAACAAGATCCGGCGAGGGAGTGCAGGGGAAGTGAGGTATAAGTAGGGAGTGCACAGGTGAACATACTGATTAAGCCTGCTGCGCCAATCAGTGGCGCAGTGGCCCTTTAAATTGCAGAGACCCGGCGCGCGCGCACCCTAAGGAGCGGGGCCGCGCGCCGGGACAAGACAGACTGGGAACGGGTCAGGTACGGGAGCCGGGATGCGCATCGCGAGCGGGCGCCTCCCGCATCGCGAATCGCATCCCGGCTGGGAGTGATATTGCAGCGCACCCGGTCAGCAGGTCTGACCGGGGCGCTGCGAATGAGAGGATGCTGCGAGCGCTCCGGGGAGGAGCGGGGACCCGGAGCGCTCGGCGTAACAACAATGTTTGCTTGAAAATGTTCTAGTGAGAATGGCTAGAAAGAATATCCTAGTTGTAATGTCCTGTTGTCACATATGGGCAGGGAACAGTGAAGCCCTAACTCACCCACAGCCACTGTCCCAACCTATTGCCTATCCGCCCTAAGTGACGGATCGACAATCATGATGACAAACCCTCCCTGCTAAGTGCCGGGGCAGCATTGTCAAAATAATTAAATACAAAAACAGTAGGAGTCGGGCAACCGCTGGAGGCACACAAACGTGCCCCAGGAGTCATTATGGCACGACAGTTGTCCTCCGCCCAGTACATGTCCCCTGAGTCATTATGGCACCACAATTGTCCTCCGCCCAGTACGTGCCCCCGGAGTCATTATGGCACCACAGTTGTCCTCCGCCCAGTATGTGCCCCAAGAGTCATTATGGCACCACAGTTGTCCTCCGCCCAGTATGTGCCCCCGGAGTCATAATGGCAGCACAGTTGTCCTCTGCCCAGTACGTGCCCCCGGGGTCATTATGGCACCACAGTTGTCCTCTGCCCAGTATGTGCACCCAGAGTCATTATGGCACCACAGTTGTCCTCTGCCCAGTACGTGCCCCCGGGGTCATTATGGCACCAAAGTTGTCCTCTGCCCAGTACGTGCCCCCGGAGTTATTATGGCACCACAGTTGTGCTCCAGTCCTCCACCCAGTATGTGCCTCTGGGGTCATTAAGGCACCACAGTTATCCTCCGCCCAGTATGTGCCCCCGGGGTCATTATGGCACCACAGTTGTCCTCTGCCCAGTACGTGCCCCCGGAGTTATTATGGCACCACAGTTGTCCTCCAGTCCTCCACCCAGTATGTGCCCCCGGGGTCATTAAGGCACCACAGTTGTCCTCCACCCAGTATGTGCCCCCGGAGTCATTATGGCACCACAGTTGTCCTCCGCCCAGTATGTGCCCCTGGGGTCATTATGACACCACCGTTGTCCTCCGCCCAGTATGTGCCCCCGGGGTCATTAAGGCACCAGTATGTGCCCCCGGGGTCATTATGACACCACCGTTGTCCTCCGCCCAGTACAAGCCCCTGGAGTCCTCCTTTATGCCTCTTCTGCACAATGCTTAGGCAGTATAGAGTTTTCCTGTGAAGTATTTAAGTCTGGAGAAAATTCTGGAATCTGACAGAGAAGGCGAATGAGGTCGCAGAATAAGCAGAACATGGAGGAGGATCACACGGCCTTGTCCTCTCCTCACCATCGTACGCAGCTCCTCCGCATCCTCCATGTTTATATTGAAGGGGATTAAGGAGCCTGACTGGCATCTTGTGGGATCATCTGAGGAGTCTGTAGAATCCGCAGATTGTGTTGTCCTTCACTGTGTGCGCCTCGTATTCTCGTCCTCCTTCTTTATAGACTACAGATGTGCGAGGCTTTCATCTGCTGACTGGCATTGAGCGTCCTTCATCTGGTGATGGATGATGTCACTTGTCACTCTATCAGTATATACATATAACCTCCGCAGACTGAAGGTTTCTTACCAATGTACTCGGAACGTGAAGAAACCAAAATACAAAGCTTAAAAAGCCTGAATTAACCCTTAAAGGGGTACTCACCCCTAGACATCTGATCACGGGGGTCCTGCCGCTGGGGACCCCGTTGATCTCGGCTGCGGCACCCCAGCCATCTGGTGCATGGAGAAAACTTCCCTCCCTGCCAGATGACTAGCAATGTGGGGCAGAGGCTCATGAAGTTACAGCCATGCCCCCTCAATGCAAGTCTATGGAAGGGGGCTTGACGGCCGCCACGCCCCCTCCCATAGACTTGCATTGAGGGGGCGTGTCCGTGACGTCACGAGCCTCTGGAGCTGCACCCAACGCTCTAAACGAATGCAGGGTGCAGCAGGGAGATCGCGGGGGTCCTTTGGATAGGGGATAAGATGTCTAGGGGCAGAGTACCCCTTTAAGGTCCTGTTTACCCTCGCTGAAGACCTTGGCCCAGTCATCTCTGGTCTTGTCCCTGCAGCAGCCCAAGGGACCGCCAGACTGTCTGGGCCTTCCAATGCTATGGTCACTAAGGCCGGGTTCACACCACATTTTTGCAATACAGTTCCCGTATACGTGTTAAATTTGAAAACCGTACGGAACCGTATTGAAAACCGTATGCCAAACGATGCATCAGGTTGTGTCCATTTTGCCTTCTGTACAGTTTTGTCAGTTTTTTTTTCCTGTACCCAAAACTATAGTCTACCATGGTTTTTGGTCCGGGTGAAAAACCGTATTGAAACGTATAAATTATTTTTTTTTTAACATGGGAGTCAATGGGAACCGTACGTATGTGCGTACGGTTCCATCCGGTTTTTGACTTTGCACAGTTTTTTTTTTCTTGGAATTTCAATCAAGCAAGTGAAACTTTATTCATAATGGAGTGAAAAGTTAAAAACTTATACGTTTAAAAAAAACGGATGCAATCAGACATCATTTTTCAAACCGTATACGGATTAAAATTTGTAAACACGTTTTGATACAGTTTAGTCCGGTTTTGAGGAATTGTTTTTTTTTTTTTTTTTTAAACCGGATACAGGAACTGTGTTGCAAAAACATGGTGTGAACGCCGCCTAATACAAGTCATGGTGAAAGTTGGGGTGCCTGTGGGTCGGACCTAAAGCCCTGTAAGGTCCTCGATGTGCGATGGGGTTCTGCATAGTTTCTTCCCAATGGCTAGCACTTAATTCCACTTAATTCAACTTAATTCCACACTCGGGGCTAGCTTAGCCTAAACTTACATGATTTCCTTCCTCTTAGCAATAGAAGGCTGGGGCTTGAGCAAGGACCTTCCATCTTCTAGGGCTTTCCCCAATGTCTGCCTACGGGCATTGTAAAGTGCATATGGGCTCATCTGCTCACAGTCTCCTTTATGTAGAAAGAGAGATGAACAGTGCAAACATGAAGTGAATTACACAAAGTGCTTTTCACAGGACAATCACTTCCGATAACCAACAAATAATGAAAACAACACGCAGTGGGACACTACAAACTCCCCCTCTGTACAAGAGTGGTCCTCCTAATTATTGGTTAGAGGATGCTAACTACAAGACTAAACAGAAAGCAAAAAGAAAAGACAAACATTTGCAATCTTTATATAGTGCAAACAGGGAACGTTTTCAGTCCTTGAGATCAACTTAGATCAACTTAGCAAACAAGGGAGCATGATGTAAGGCATAAGAATAAGGGACACTATATAATGGGGCAGGTGTACAGTCCTTAGAGGCAAAGTCCATGAAGACCCCTGGGACAACAGCGCATAGTAAACAGTCCATGAGATATAAGAAATAAAGTGAACAGTCCATAGAAATAAAGACATCTGACAAGTCCCTCTGGTATTGTCCAATTAAAGGGACATTGTCCAATCAGATTGGAAAGGTACAGAGGAACTATTCACACTATCTGGAGGACACCTCGGCTCTCTAGAACAGTATGTGCTGGCCACTGCTCAAGTCCCGCAGGAACGCATAGGAACTGAGCTCCTGCACTTTTTTCACAGCAGGAACACCGTTCTCATTAGCAGGAGTCCCTGCAGGACCAGCCCTTGAGTGGAAATCTTGGATGAGTTCCCCCACTGTTTTCCAGGACTTGACCCACGGTGCGGACTCCTCTATAGATGAAGGTGGATTTGGATTTTCTGGCTCTGCTGGATCATCTTCCTTTTAGTAGTTTTATAAGCCTCGTTCTCTGGACATGGGGTGGTCCTGGATCACGTGTTTATTATCGCCAGCACAGGGACCTTTTCTGGAGTGGCCCAGCTTCTTCTCTTCATGCATCCATATTGGCGTTGGCCTCCGCCGGTTGCCTGTGCACAGAGGTTGATGTACACCCAGTGTGAGACAGATGGTGACTGTCCATGATGGCCAAACATCAGTCAACAGGGGGTGAACCATGTAGAGCGAATTGTTACCTACAGGGGTGTCGACCCATTGGGGAGGAGAAGCCGTCCTGAGCAGGTCCATGAGGATCCGGTTGAATCCGTGACCTTCCAGGAGGGGGCAGTGATATGGCGACAGAGATCGGACCGTATCTGCTCTTTGGTCAGGATGTTCTCAGCACAGACAACGGCTTCCAGAGCATCTTCAGTGGAGTTCTCCATAACTTGTCACAGGATGGCACCACTAGATATTCAACCGGCTGACAGGTGAGGCAAGGGTTAACAGGCCGGCAGGTATTCAACGATCTCCTCAGTCTCTGGCGGTGCCGGGACATAACAAAGGATGGAAATGAACGCAAAAGTGTAGTGAATCAACACAAGGAATCCTGCACTCGACGCTCCTATACGACGAAAACCGGAGGACCAGGTCTACAGGCGTGCGCGGGTGCTCAGAGGCGACCGCCGGCAGTTGTAGTTTTGCAACAGCTGGAGACACTCTGTTTGGAAAACACTGTTTTATGGTGAACTCTTGTGATTTTTCCTGCCATTACAGTACTGTGACTCTTCTGGACCACTATCTTCTGGATATCTTCTCTTCTGGACCAGAACGTTCTTCTGCTGTTACAGCTTCTTCTGTGGTTAGATCTTCTATAGTTACAGTAACTCACGGTTCGGTCTACTGTTGGAGAGGTTCTTCTGGAGTAAGCTCTTTTTCTAGAATTTTCTGGAGTTAGCTCTTCTACAGTTACTGTCCTTAGTCCTTCTTTTGGAGATTTTATGAAGGAATCTCCTCATCTAGAATCTTATCTTCCGAAATTAGATCTTCTATAGTTACAGTAATTCTTGTATAGTTAGTCCTTTTTTTTTAAGTTAGTCCTTCATTTAAAGATTGTTCTTCTGAAATAAGATTCTAGAAGAGGAGCTTATCTTCTGGAGTTAGCTCCTCTTCTAGAATCTTATCTTCTGGAGTTGGCTCCTCTTCTAGAATCTTATCGTCTGGAGTTGGCTCCTCTTCTAGAATCTTATCTTCTGGAGTTGGCTCCTCATCCGGAATCTTATCTTCTGGAGTTGGCCCCTCATCCGGAATCTTATCTTCTGGAGTTGGCTAATCATCCGGAATCTTATCTTCTGGAGTTAGCTCCTCATCCGGAAACTTATCTCCTGGAGTTAGCTCCTCTTCTAGAACCTTATCTTCTGGAGTTAGCTCCTCATCTAGAATCTTATCTTCTGGAATTAGCTCCTCTTCTAGAATCTTATCTTCTGGAGTTAGCTCCTCATCTGGAATCTTATCTTCTGGAGTTAGCTCCTCATCTGGAATCTTATCTTCTGGAGTTAGCTCCTCTTCTGGAATCTTATCTTCTGGAGTTAGCTCCTCATCTGGAATCTTATCTTCTGGAGTTAGCTTCTCATCTGGAATCTTATCTTCTGGAGTTAGCTCCTCATCTGGAATCTTATCTTCTGGAGTTAGCCCCTCATCTAGAATCTTATCTTCTGGAGTGCGCTCCTCATCTGGAATCTTATCTTCTGGAGTTAGCTCCTCATCTAGAATCTTATCTTCTGGAGTTATCTCCTCTTCTAGAATCTTATCTTCTGGAGTTAGCTCCTCATCTGGAATCTTATCTTCTGGAGTTAGCTCCTCATCTGGAATCTTATCTTCTGGAGTTAGCTCCTCATCTGGAATCTTATCTTCTGGAGTTAGCCCCTCATCTGGAATCTTATCTTCTGGAGTTAGCTCCTCATCTAGAATCTTATCTTCTGGAGTTAGCCCCTCTTCTAGAATCTTATCTTCTGGAGTTAGCCCCTCTTCTAGAATCTTATCTTCTGGAGTTAGCTCCTCATCTGGAATCTTATCTTCTGGAGTGCGCTCCTCATCTGGAATCTTATCTTCTGGAGTTAGCTCCTCATCTAGAATCTTATCTTCTGGAGTTAGCTCCTCATCTGGAATCTTATCTTCTGGAGTTAGCTCCTCATCTAGAATCTTATCTTCTGGAGTTATCTCCTCATCTGGAATCTTATCTTCTGGAGTTAGCTCCTCATCTCGACTAAGTCCTCTCAGAGTTAGCTTTTTTGTCTAGTGTAAGGTCTTTTTCTGGAGAAAGATCCTCTGGGGTAAGGCCCCATTCACAATAATTCTGGAGATATCTCTCAAGCTCTTAAAAGACTGACAGCTCTCTAGAGTCTCCAGTGTGAGCTCCGGGTGCTCTACACTTTGCTTCCACACTACGGCCCCAGGTCACAGCACAAGGACCCTGCAGCTGCCCAGGACTATACCATGATCCACGCGGGGGGAGACATTGGTGCAGCCAGTCCAGGACATGCACCAGGAAGGGAGCTTCATGCGGATTTTTTACCATGACCGACCCAATAACCCCCCCGTCACCCTTATGAGTGATTGACAGCTGCAGGCATCTGACCCGAATGAGTAAGCGCTCACTTTCCGCCTCAGCACTCACTCCATATATTCCAGACATCTGCTCCAGAAATAGCGGCAGAGACTTTATGAATTGTCCGTGAACCTCATTCTAGCCGGGAATATTAAAAGCATCCGAATGTTCCAGGTGGCCCCGGCCCTGAGGCCCCGCACAGACGCCCCGCCCCTGAGGCCCCGCACAGACGCCCCGCCCCTGAGGCCCCGCACAGACGCCCCGCCCCTGAGGCCCCGCACAGACGCCCCGCCCCTGAGGCCCCGCACAGACGCCCCGCCGGGCATTTTCATGAGTGGAACAACTTCTGTAATCTGTGCCTGGAATTAACTGTGCGGCTTCCAGTACGAAGCAAAGAATGCGAAAGTAAACAGCAGCTGCAAAGTGAGAACGTCGCGCAACCAATGTGACCCCAAACTCCAGTCACAACTCTGATACATCATGTGCACTCACTATTCTGCTGTTACATCATGTGTTACCCTCCAGAGCTGCACTCACTATTCTGCTGTTACAACAGGTGTTATCCTCCAGAGCTGCACTCACTATTCAGCTGTTACCTCGTGTCTTATCCTCCAGAGCTGCACTCACTATTCTGCTGTTACATCATGTCTTATCCTCCAGGCCTGCACTCACTATTCTGCTGTTACATCATGTCATTATCCAGAGCTGCACTCACTATTCTGCTGTTACCTCATGTCCTTTCCTCCAGAGCTGCACTCACTATTCTGCTGTTACATTATGTCTTATCCTCTAGAGCTGCACTCACTATTCTGCTGCTACATCATGTCTTATCCTCCAGAGCTGCACTCACTATTCTGCTGTTACATTATGTCTTATCCTCTAGAGCTGCACTCACTATTCTGCTGTTACATCATGTCTTATCCTCTAGAGCTGCACTCACTATTCTGCTGTTACATCATGTCTTATCCTACAGAGTTGCACTCACTATTCTGCTGTTACATCATGTCTTATCCTTCAGAGCTGACATCTGGTATCATCTCCTGGTATCCAGCCAACAAACCTGCTCCCCATGGACCCCCCTCTGTCAAACACACTGCTCCCTATTGTTCCCCTCTCTCTCAAACAGACTGCTCCCTATGGTTCTCTCCTATCACACAGACTGCTCCCTATTGTTCCCCTCTCTCTCACACAGACTGCCTCTCATGGTTCTCTCCTCTCACACAGATTGTTCCCCATTGTTCTATACTCTCCCATAGACTACCCACCATGGTTCTCTCCTCTCACACAGACTGCTCCCCATGGTTCTCTCCTCTCACACAGACTGCCCACCATGGTTCTCTCCTCTCACACAGACTGCCCACCATGGTTCTCTCCTCTCACACAGACTGCCCACCATGGTTCTCTCCTCTCACACAGACTGCCCACCATGGTTCTCTCCTCTCACACAGACTGCCCACCATGGTTCTCTCCTCTCACACAGACTGTTCCCCATGGTTCCTTCCTCTCACACAGACTGTTCCCCATGGTTCTCTCCTCTCACACAGAATGTTCTCCATGGTTCCTTCCTCTCACACAGACTGTTCCCCATGGTTCTCTCCTCTCACACAGAGTGCCCACCATGGTTCTCTCCTCTCACACAGACTGCTCCCTATGGTTCTCTCCTCTGACACAGACTGCTCCGCATGGTTTTCTCCTCTCACACATACTGCCCACCATGGTTCCTTCCTCTCACACAGAATGTTCCCCATGGTTCTCTTCTCTCACACAGACTGCTCCCCATGTTTCTTTCCTCTCACACAGACTGTTCCCCATGGACCCCCCCCCTCTGTCAAACACACTGCTCCCTATTGTTGCCCTCTCTCTCACACAGACTGCTCCCTATGGTTCTCTCCTCTCACACAGACTGCTCCCTATGGTTCTCTCCTCTCACATAGACTGCTCCCTATGATTCTCTCCTCTCACATACTGCTCTCTATGGTTCTCTCCTCTCACACAGACTGCTCCTCATGGTTCTCTCCTCTCACATAGACTGCTCCCTATGGTTCTCTCCTCTCAGACTGCTCTCTATGGTTCTCTCCTCTCACACAAATTGCTCCCCATGGTTCTCTCCTCTCACACAGATTGTTTCCCATTGTTCTCTCCTCTCCCACAGACTACCCACCATGGTTCTCTCCTCTCACACAGACTGCTCCCCATGGTTCTCTCCTCTCACACAGACTGTTCCCCATGGTTCTCTCCTCTCACACAGACTGTTCCCCATGGTTCTCTCCTCTCACACAGACTGTTCCCCATGGTTCCTTCCTCTCACACAGACTGCTCCCCATGGTTCTCTCCTCTCACGCAGACTGTTCCCCATGGTTCTCTGCTCTCACACAGAATGTTCGCCATGGTTCTCTCCTCTCACACAGCTCCCCCCCCCTCATGGTTCTCCCTCTCACACAGACTGCTCAACATGGACCCCCCTCTGTCAAACACACTGCTCCCTATTGTTCCCCTCTCTCTCACACAGACTGCTTCCGATTGTTCCCCTATCTCTCACACAGACTGCTCCCTATGGTTCTCTCCTCTCACACAGACTGCTCCCCATGGTTCTCTCCTCTCACACAGACTGCTCCCCATGGTTCTCTCCTCTCACACAGACTGCTCCCCATGGTTCTCTCCTGTCACACAGACTGCTCCTTATGGTTCACTCCTCTCACACAGACTGCTCCCTATGGTTCTCTCCTCTCACACAAATTGCTCCCCATGGTTCTCTCCTCTCACACAGATTGTTCCCCATGGTTCTCTCCTTTCACATAGACTGCCTCCCATTGTTCTCTCCTCTCCCACAGACTACTCACCATGGTTCTCTCCTCTCACACAGATTTCTCCCCTTGGTTCATTCCTTTCCCACAAATTGCTCCCCATGGTTCTCTCCTCTCACGCAGACTGTTCCCCATGGTTCTCTCCTCTCACACAGACTGCTCTGCATGGTTCCTTCCTCTCCCACAGGCTGCTTTCCATGGTTCTCTCCTCTCAGACAGAACGTTCCACATAGTTTCTCCTCTCACACAGACTGCTCCCCCTGGTTCTTTTCTCTCACACAGACTGCTCCCTATGGTTCTTTCCTCTCACACCGACTGCTCCCCATGGTTCTCTCCTCTCACACAGACTGCTCCCCATGGCTCCCTCCTCTCACAGAGCCTGCCCACCATGGTTCTCTCCTATCACACAGACTGTTCCCCATGGTTCCTTCCTCTCACAGACTGCTCCCCATGGTTTTCTCCTCACACACACACTGCCCACCATGGTTCTCTCCTCTCACACAGACTGTTCCCCATGGTTCCTTCCTCTCACAGACTGCTCCCCATGGTTTTCTCCTCACACACACACTGCCCACCATGGTTCTCTCCTATCACACAGACTGTTCCCCATGGTTCCTTCCTCTCACAGACTGCTCCCCATGGTTCCATCCTCTCACACAAATTGCTCCACATGGTTCTCTCATCTCACACAGATTGTTCCCCATGGTTCTCTCCTCTCACACAGATTTCTCCCCTTGGTTCATTCCTTTCCCACAAATTGCTCCCCATGGTTCTCTCCTCTCACACAGATTGTTCCCCATGGTTCTCTCCTCTCACACAGACTGCTCCCCATGGTTCTCTCCTCTCACACAGACTGCTCTGCATGGTTCCTTCCTCTCACACAGGCTGCTTTCCATGGTTCTCTCCTCTCCGACAGAACGTTCCACATGGTTTTCTCCTCTCACACAGACTGCTCGCCATGGTTCTTTCCTCTCACACCGACTGGTGCCCATGGTTCCTTCCTTTCACACAGACTGCCCACCATGTTTCTCTCGTCTCACACAGACTGCTCCCCATGGTTCTTTTCTCTCACACAGACTGCTCCCCATGGTTCTTTTCTCTCACACAGACTGCTCCACATGGTTCTTTTCTCTCACACAGACTGCTCCACATGGTTCTTTCCTCTCACACCGACTGCTCCCCATGGTTCTCTCCTCTCACACAGACTGCTCCCCATGGCTCTCTCCTCTCACACAGACTGCTCCCCACGGTTCTCTCCTCGCACACAGACTGCCCACCATGGTTCTCTCCTCTCACACAGACTGCTCTGCATGGTTCCTTCCTCTCACACAGACTGTTCCCAATGGTTCCTTCCTCTCACACAGACTGCCCACCGTGGTTCTCTCCTCTCACACAGACTGCTCCCCATGGTTCTCTCCTCTCACACAGACTCCTCCACATGGGTTTCTCCTCTCACACAGACTGCCCACCGTGGTTCTCTCCTCTCACACAGACTCCTCCACATGGGTTTCTCCTCTCACACAGACTGTCCCCCATGGTTCCTTCCTCTCACACAAACTGCCCACCATGGTTCTCTCCTCTCACACAGACTGCTCCCCATGGTTCTCTCCTCTCACACAGACTGCCCACCATGGTTCTCTCCTCTCACACAGACTGCCCACCATGGTTCTCTCCTCTCACACAGACTGCCCACCATGGTTCCTTCGTCTCACACAGACTGCTCCCCATGGTTCTCTCCTCTCACACAGAGTGCCCACCATGGTTCTCTCCTCTCACACAGACTGCTCCCCATGGTTCCTTCCTCTCACACAGACTGCACACCATGGTTCTCTCCTCTCACACAGACTGCCCACCATGGTTCTCTCCTCTCCGACAGAACGTTCCACATGGTTTTCTCCTCTCACACAGACTGCTCGCCATGGTTCTTTCCTCTCACACCGACTGGTGCCCATGGTTCCTTCCTTTCACACAGACTGCCCACCATGTTTCTCTCGTCTCACACAGACTGCTCCCCATGGTTCTTTTCTCTCACACAGACTGCTCCCCATGGTTCTTTTCTCTCACACAGACTGCTCCACATGGTTCTTTTCTCTCACACAGACTGCTCCACATGGTTCTTTCCTCTCACACCGACTGCTCCCCATGGTTCTCTCCTCTCACACAGACTGCTCCCCATGGCTCTCTCCTCTCACACAGACTGCTCCCCACGGTTCTCTCCTCGCACACAGACTGCCCACCATGGTTCTCTCCTCTCACACAGACTGCTCTGCATGGTTCCTTCCTCTCACACAGACTGTTCCCAATGGTTCCTTCCTCTCACACAGACTGCCCACCGTGGTTCTCTCCTCTCACACAGACTGCTCCCCATGGTTCTCTCCTCTCACACAGACTCCTCCACATGGGTTTCTCCTCTCACACAGACTGCCCACCGTGGTTCTCTCCTCTCACACAGACTCCTCCACATGGGTTTCTCCTCTCACACAGACTGTCCCCCATGGTTCCTTCCTCTCACACAAACTGCCCACCATGGTTCTCTCCTCTCACACAGACTGCTCCCCATGGTTCTCTCCTCTCACACAGACTGCCCACCATGGTTCTCTCCTCTCACACAGACTGCCCACCATGGTTCTCTCCTCTCACACAGACTGCCCACCATGGTTCCTTCGTCTCACACAGACTGCTCCCCATGGTTCTCTCCTCTCACACAGAGTGCCCACCATGGTTCTCTCCTCTCACACAGACTGCTCCCCATGGTTCCTTCCTCTCACACAGACTGCACACCATGGTTCTCTCCTCTCACACAGACTGCCCACCATGGTTCTCTCCTCCCACACAGACTGCTCTGCATGGTTCTCCCTCTAACACAGACTGCTCCTCATGGTTCTCTCTTCTCACACAGACTGTTCCCCACGGTCCTCTCCTCTCACAAAGAATGCTCCCCATGGTTCCTTCCTCTCACACAGACTGCTCCCCATGGTCTCTCCTCTCACACAGAGTGAGCACCCCCCCTCCCCGGTTCCTTCCTCTCACACAAACTGCCCACTATGGTTCTCTCCTCTCACACAGACTGCTCCCCATGGTTCTCTCCTCTCACACAGACTGTTCCCCATGGTTCCTTCCTCTCACAGACTGTGTGAGAGGAAGGAACCTTTGGAAACAGACTGCCCACCATGGTTCTCTCCTCTCACACAGACTGCTTCGCATGGTTTTCTCCTCTCAAACAGACTGTTCCCCATGGTTTTCTCCTCTAACACAGCTCCCCCCTCATGGTTCTCCCTCTCACACAGACTGCTCCTCATGGTTCTCTCTTCTCACACAGACTGTTCCCTACGGTCCTCTCCTCTCACAAAGTTTGCTCCCAATGGTTCCTTCCTCTCACACAAACTGCCCACCATGGTTCTCTCCTCTCACACAGACTGCTCCCCATGGTTCTCTCCTCTCACACAGACTGTTCCCCATGGTTCCTTCCTCTCACAGACAGTTTCCAAAGGTTCCTTCCTCTCACACAGACTGCCCACCATGGTTCTCTCCTCTCACACAGACTGCCCACCATGGTTCTCTCCTCTCACACAGACTGCCCACCATGGTTCTCTCCTCTCACACAGACTGCCCACTATGGTTCTCTCCTCTCACACAGACTGCTCTGCATGGTTCCTTCCTCTCACACAGACTGTTCCCAATAGTTCCTTCCTCTCACACAGACTGCCCACCGTGGTTCTCTCCTCTCACACAGACTCCTCCAAATGGTTTTCTCCTCTCACACAGACTGCTACCCATGGTTCTCTCCTCTCACACAGACTGTTCCCCATGGTTCTCTCCTCTCACACAGAATGCTCCCTATGGTTCTCTCCTCTCACATAGACTGCTCCCTATGGTTCTCTCCTCTCACGCAGACTGCTCCCCATGGTTCTCTCCTCTAACACAGACTGCTCCCTATGGTTCCATACTCTCACACAAATTGCTCCCCATGGTTCTCTCCTCTCACGCAGATTGTTCCCCATTGTTCTCTCCTCTCCCACAGACTACCCACCATGGTTCTCTCCTCTCACACAGACTGCTCCCTATGGTTCTCTCCTCTCACACAGATTTCTCCCCTTGGTTCATTCCTTTCCCACAAATTGCTCCCCAATGGTTCTCTCCTCTCACACAGACTGCTCCCCATGGTTCTCTCCTCTCACACAGACTGTTCCCCATGGTTCTCTCCTCTCACACAGACTGTTCCCCATGGTTCCTTCCTCTCACACAGACTGCTCCCAATGGTCCTCTCCTTTCACACAGACTGCTCTGCATGGTTCCTTCCTCTCACACAGACTGTTCCCAATGGTTCCTTCCTCTCACACAGACTGCCCACCATGGTTCTTTCCTCTCACACAGAAGGTTCCCCATGGTTCTCTCCTCTCACACAGCTCCCCCCCTCATGGTTCTCCCTCTCACACAGATTGCTCAACATGGACCCCCCTCTGTCAAACACACTGCTCCCTATTGTTCCCCTCTCTCTCACACAGACTGCTTCCTATTGTTCCCCTATCTCTCACACAGACTGCTCCCTATGGTTCTCTTCTCTCACACAGACTTCTCCCCATGGTTCTCTCCTCTCACACAGACTGCTCATCATGGTTCTATCCTTTCACACAGACTGCTCCCCATGGTTCTCTCCTGTCACACAGACTGCTCCTTATGGTTCTCTCCTCTCACACAGACTGCTCCCTATGGTTTCTTCTCTCACACAGACTGCTTCCTATTGTTCCCCTCTCTCTCACACAGACTGCTTCCTATTGTTCCCCTCTTTCTCACACAGACTGCTCCCTATGGTTCTCTCCTCTCACACAGACTGCTCCCCCCCGATTCCTTCCTCTCACACTAACTGCCCACTATGGTTCTCTCCTCTCACACAGACTGCTCCCCATGGTTCTCTCCTCTCACACAGACTGTTCCCCATGGTTCCTTCCTCTCACAGACTGTTTCCAAAGGTTCCTTCCTCTCACACAGACTGCCCACCATGGTTCTCTCCTCTCACACAGACTGCTCCCCACGGTTTTCTCCTCTCACACAGACTGCCCACCATGGTTCTCTCCTCTCACACAGACTGTTCCCCATGGTTCCTTCCTCTCACAGACTGCTCCCCATGGTTCCATCCTCTCACACAAATTGCTCCCCATGGTTCTCTCCTCTCACACAGATTGTTCCCCATGGTTCTCTCCTTTCACATAGACTGCCTCCCATTGTTCTCTCCTCTCCCACAGACTACCCACCATGGTTCTCTCCTCTCCCACAGACTACCCACCATGGTTCTCTCCTCTCACACAGATTTCTCCCCTTGGTTCATTCCTTTCCCACAAATTGCTCCCCATGGTTCTCTCCTCTCACACAGATTGTTCCCCATGGTTCTCTCCTCTCACACAGACTGCTCCCCATGGTTCTCTCCTCTCACACAGACTGCTCTGCATGGTTCTTTCCTCTCACACAGACTGCTCTGCATTGTTCTTTCCTCTCACACAGACTGCTCTGCATGGTTCTTTCCTCTCACACAGACTGCTCTGCATGGTTCTTTTCTCTCACACAGACTGTTCCCCACGGTCCTCTCCTCTCACAAAGAATGCTCCCCATGGTTCCTTCCTCTCACACAGACTGCTCCCCATGGTCTCTCCTCTCACACAGAGTGAGCACCCCCCCCCCCCCCGATTCCTTCCTCTCACACAAACTGCCCACTATGGTTCTCTCCTCTCACACAGACTGCTCCCCATGGTTCTCTCCTCTCACACAGATTGTTCCCCATGGTTCTCTCCTCTCACACAGACTGCTCCCCATGGTTCTCTCCTCTCACACAGACTGCTCTGCATGGTTCTTTCCTCTCACACAGACTGCTCTGCATGGTTCTTTCCTCTCACACAGACTGCTCTGCATGGTTCTTTTCTCTCACACACACTGTTCCCCACGGTCCTCTCCTCTCACAAAGAATGCTCCCCATGGTTCCTTCCTCTCACACAGACTGCTCCCCATGGTCTCTCCTCTCGCACAGAGTGAGCACCCCCCCCCCCCCCCCCGGTTCCTTCCTCTCACACAAACTGCCCACTATGGTTCTCTCCTCTCACACAGACGGCTCCCCATGGTTCTCTCCTCTCACACAGACTGTTCCCCATGGTTCCTTCCTCTCACAGACTGTTTCCAAAGGTTCCTTCCTCTCACACAGACTGCCCACCATGGTTCTCTCCTCTCACACAGACTGCCCACAATGGTTCTCTCCTCTCACACAGACTGTTCCCCATGGTTCCTTCCTCTCACAGACTGTTTCCAAAGGTTCCTTCCTCTCACACAGACTGCCCACCATGGTTCTCTCCTCTCACACAGACTGCCCACAATGGTTCTCTCCTCTCACACAGACTGCCCACCATGGTTCTCTCCTCTCACACAGACTGCCCACTATGGTTCTCTCCTCTCACACAGACTGCCCACTATGGTTCTCTCCTCTCACACAGACTGCTCTGCATGGTTCCTTCCTCTCACACAGACTGTTCCCAATAGTTCCTTCCTCTCACACAGACTGCCCACTGTGGTTCTCTCCTCTCACACAGACTCCTCCAAATGGTTTTCTCCTCTCACACAGACTGCTACCCATGGTTCTCTCCTCTCACACAGACTGCTACCCATGGTTCTCTCCTCTCACACAGACTGTTCCCCATGGTTCTCTCCTCTCACACAGACTGCTCCCTATGGTTCTCTCCTCTCACACAGACTGCTCCCTATGGTTCTCTCCTCTCACACAGACTGCTCCCTATGGTTCTCTCCTCTCACATAGACTGCTCCCTATGGTTCTCTCCTCTCACGCAGACTGCTCCCCATGGTTCACTCCTCTCACACAGACTGCTCCCTATGGTTCCATCCTCTCACACAAATTGCTCCCCATGGTTCTCTCCTCTCACGCAGATTGTTCCCCATTGTTCTCTCCTCTCCCACAGACTACCCACCATGGTTCTTTCCTCTCACACAGACTGCTCCCTATGGTTCTCTCCTCTCACACAGATTTCTCCCCTTGGTTCATTCCTTTCCCACAAATTGCTCCCCAATGGTTCTCTCCTCTCACACAGACTGCTCCCCATGGTTCTCTCCTCTCACACAGACTGTTCCCCATGGTTCTCTCCTCTCACACAGACTGTTCCCCATGGTTCCTTCCTCTCACACAGACTGCTCCCAATGGTTCTCTCCTCTCACACAGACTGCTCTGCATGGTTCCTTCCTCTCACACAGACTGTTCCCAATGGTTCCTTCCTCTCACACAGACTGCCCACCATGGTTCTTTTCCTCTCACACAGAAGGTTCCCCATGGTTCTCTCCTCTCACACAGCTCCCCCCCCTCATGGTTCTCCCTCTCACACAGATTGCTCAACATGGACCCCCCTCTGTCAAACACACTGCTCCCTATTGTTCCCCTCTCTCTCACACAGACTGCTTCCTATTGTTCCCCTATCTCTCACACAGACTGCTCCCTATGGTTCTCTCCTCTCACACAAACTGCCCACTATGGTTCTCTCCTCTCACACAGACTGTTCCCCATGGTTCCTTCCTCTCACAGACTGTTTCCAAAGGTTCCTTCCTCTCACACAGACTGCCCACCATGGTTCTCTCCTCTCACACAGACTGCTCCCCACGGTTTTCTCCTCTCACACAGACTGCCCACCATGGTTCTCTCCTCTCACACAGACTGCCCACCATGGTTCTCTCCTCTCACAAAGACAGCTCTGCATGGTTCCTTCCTCTCACACAGACTGCCCACCGTGGTTCTCTCCTCTCACACAGACTCCTCCACATGATTTTCTCCTCTCACACAGACTGCTACCCATGGTTCTCTCCTCTCACACAGAGTGCCCACCATAGTACTCTCCTCTCACACACACTGCTCCCTATGGTTCTCTCCTCTGACACAGCCTGCTCTGCATGGTTTTCTCCTCTCACACAGACTGCTCACCATGGTTCCTTCCTCTCACACAGACTGTTCCCCATGGACCCCCCCCCCTCTGTCAAACACACTGCTCCCTATTGTTGCCCTCTCTCTCACACAGACTGCTCCCTATGGTTCTCTCCTCTCACACAGACTGCTCCCTATGGTTCTCTCCTCTCACACAGACTGCTCCCTATGGTTCTCTCCTCTCACACAGACTGCTCTCCATGGTTCTCTCCTCTCACACAGACTGCTCCCTATGGTTCTCTCCTCTCACATAGACTGCTCCCTATGGTTCTCTCCTCTCACATACTGCTCTCTATGGTTCTCTCCTCTCACACAGACTGCTCCCCATGGTTCTCTCCTCTCACATAGACTGCTCCCTATGGTTCTCTCCTCTCACAGACTGCTCTCTATGGTTCTCTCCTCTCACACAGACTGCTCCCTATGGTTCCATCCTCTCACACAAATTGCTCCCCATGGTTCTCTCCTCTCACACAGATTGTTCCCCATTGTTCTCTCCTCTCCCACAGACTACCCACCATGGTTCTCTCCTCTCACACAGACTGCTCCCTATGGTTCTCTCCTCTCACACAGATTTCTCCCCTTGGTTCATTCCTTTCCCACAAATTGCTCCCCAATGGTTCTCTCCTCTCACACAGACTGCTCCCCATGGTTCTCTCCTCTCACACAGACTGTTCCCCATGGTTCTCTCCTCTCACACAGACTGTTCCCCATGGTTCCTTCCTCTCACACAGACTGCTCCCCATGGTTCCTTCCTCTCACACAGACTGCCCACCATGGTTCTCTCCTCTCACACAGACTGCCCACCATGGTTCTCTCCTCTCACACAGACTGCTCTGCATGGTTCCTTCCTCTCACACAGACTGTTCCCCATGGTTCTCTCCTCTCACACAGCTCCCCCCCTTCATGGTTCTCCCTATCACACAGACTGCTCAACATGGACCCCCCTCTGTCAAACACACTGCTCCCTATTGTTCCCCTCTCTCTCACACAGACTGCTCCCTATGGTTCTCTCCTCTCACACAGACTGCTCCCCATGGTTCTCTCCTCTCACACAGACTGCTCCCCATGGTTCTTTTCTCTCACACAGACTGCTCCCCATGGTTCTTTCCTCTCACACCGACTGCTCCCCATGTTTCTCTCCTCTCACACAGACTGCTCCCCATGGCTCTCTCCTCTCACACAGACTGCTCCCCACGGTTTTCTCCTCTCACACAGACTGCCCAACATGGTTCTCTCCTCTCACACAGACTGTTCCCCATGGTTCCTTCCTCTCACAGACTGCTCCCCATGGTTCCATCCTCTCACACAAATTGCTCCCCATGGTTCTCTCCTCTCACAAAGATTGTTCCCCTTGGTTCTCTCCTTTCACATAGACTGCCTCCCATTGTTCTCTCCTCTCCCACAGACTACCCACCATGGTTCTCTCCTCTCACACAGATTTCTCCCCTTGGTTCATTCCTTTCCCACAAATTGCTCCCCATGGTTCTCTCCTGTCACACAGACTGCCCACCATGGTTCTCTCCTCTCACACAGACTGCCCACCATGGTTCTCTCCTCTCACACAGACTGCTCTGCATGGCTCTCCCTCTAACACAGACTGCTCCTCATGGTTCTCTCTTCTCACACAGACTGTTCCCCACGGTCCTCTCCTCTCACAAAGACTGCTCCCCATGGTCTCTCCTCTCACACAGAGTGAGCCCCCCGATTCCTTCCTCTCACACAAACTGCCCACCATGGTTCTCTCCTCTCACACAGACTGCTCCCCATGGTTCCTTCCTCTCACAGACTGTTTCCAAAGGTTCCTTCCTCTCACACAGACTGCCCACCATGGTTCTCTCCTCTCACACAGACTGCCCACCATGGTTCTCTCCTCTCACACAGACTGCTACCCATGGTTCTCTCCTCTCACACAGACTGTCCCCCATGGTTCCTTCCTCTCACACAGACTGCCCACCATGGTTCTCTCCTCTCACACAGAGTGCCCACCATGGTTCCTTCCTCTCACACAGACTGCTCTGCATGGTTCCTTCCTCTCACACAGACTGCCCACCATGGTTCTCTCCTCTCACACAGACTGTTCCACATGGTTCTCTCCTCTAACACAGCTCCCCCCTCATGGTTCTCCCTCTAACACAGCCTGCTCCTCATGGTTCTCTCTTCTCACACAGACTGCTCCCCATGGTTCCTTCCTCTCACACAAACTGCCCACCATGTTTCTCTCCTCTCACACAGACTGCTCCCCATGGCTCTCTCCTCTCACACAGACTGCTCCCCATGGTTTTCTCCTCTCACACAGACTGCCCACCATGGTTCTCTCCTCTCACACAGACTGCCCACCATGGTTCTCTCCTCTCACACAGACTGCCCACCATGGTTCTCTCCTCTCACACAGACTGCTCTGCATGGTTCCTTCCTCTCACACAGACTGTTCCCAATGGTTCCTTCCTCTCACACAGACTGCCCACCGTGGTTCTCTCCTCTCACACAGACTGCCCACCATGGTTTTCTCCTCTCACACAGACTGCTACCCATGGTTCTCTCCTCTCACACAGACTGTCCCCCATGGTTCCTTCCTCTCACACAGACTGTTCCCCATGGTTCTCTCCTCTAACACAGCTCCCCCCTCATGGTTCTCCCTCTAACACAGCCTGCTCCTCATGGTTCTCTCTTCTCACACAGACTGTTCCCCACGGTCCTCTCCTCTCACAAAGACTGCTCCCCATGGTTCCTTCCTCTCACACAGACTGCTCCCCATGGTCTCTCCTCTCACACCGAGTGAGCCCCCCCCCCGGTTCCTTCCTCTCACACAAACTTCCCACCATGGTTCTCTCCTCTCACACAGACTGCTCCCCATGGTTCTCTCCTCTCACACAGACTGTTCCCCATGGTTCCTTCCTCTCACAGGCTGTTTCCAAAGGTTCCTTCCTCTCACACAGACTGCCCACCATGGTTCTCTCCTCTCACACAGACTGCCAACAATGGTTCTCTCCTCTCACACAGACTGCCCACCATGGTTCCTTCGTCTCACACAGACTGCTCCCCATGGTTCCTTCCTCTCACACAGACTGCCCACCATGGTTCTCTCCTCTCCCACAGACTCCTTCGCATGGTTTTCTCCTCTCACACAGACTGCCCACCATGGTTCCTTCCTCTCACACAGACTGTTCCCCACGGTCCTCTCCTCTCACAAAGACTGCTCCCCATGGTTCCTTCCTCTCACACAGACTGCTCCCCATGGTCTCTCCTCTCACAAAGAGTGAGCCGCCCCCCCCCACCCCCCGGTTCCTTCCTCTCACACAAACTGCCCACCATGGTTCTTTCCTCTCACACAGACTGCTCCCCATGGTTCTCTCCTCCCACACAGACTGTTCCCCATGGTTCCTTCCTCTCACACAGCCACCATCCCATTTCATCTATTCATCTAACACAGCACGTCCTCCACCATTAATGAGTCTCCATCTCCCCCAACTCTACAATGTCAACCACACCCCTCTGACATCGCTATCTGCTCACTCAGGTCCTCATAAACCAGTCCCTGTACCATCCCTACCTACACCAGGTCCTATCCCATCTTTTTTGCACCCCCTTTCTTCCACTCACACCCCATCCAACCCCTCTGCGTCCTCATCAGGACCCACACTTCCAACCCATTCTTCCACTAAGATCCAGTCATCCACCTTACCACCACCATTAATCAATAGCCCTCCATCACCAACAGATGACATGCCTACACAAGATCTTATGGATCTTATGGATCAACTTATCGACAAACCGCCCTTTCTACCTTCTGGTAGATACCCATCCGATCTCATCTCAGATGACTCCCTGTCCGAACCTCATCTACTCACCACTCCCCATAGACGCCTTTCCACACACCAGTTCTTTACACCCATTAGCACCCCACCAACGGCCAATTCATCTCCATCCTACTCACCACGACCTGACTCTGCTCTCCCATCACCTCTCTCACCCAACACCAACACAACGGTTTTTTTAGGCCTTCCCCAGGCAGTCCTGATACCTCCCTTAATATCGGACCCCAACGATCTACCACCACTAGAGATGATCCACATTGCACCACCCCTGGGCCTAAAAAGAAAGCTTCCAGAAAGAGGGGATGCAGAGGAGGCCGTAACAGAAGGGAGAGGAAAGAAGAAAAGAGAATCAGACACCAAAAAGAAAATGAACTGAATATGGTTAAAATTTTCAACCTTTCCAGTTATGTTTTCACAGAAATTGAATTCCAAGTCCTTAAAAAGGGGCTTTCCTACTGTCCTACCAACAAAACCAATAGTTTTGAATTATTTCTGGATCTCAACAAATTCATTCGTAAAATCACGATTCAAAGATTCTTTGCTCTCAAAGAAGCCAATGGCCATAACACTGCCAATATTGAGACCCACCCCGCCTCCATATTATCACCTCCCCCCATCCATACCGACCTACGCCCGAAATCCACATTCTACCCCCTACATGCAAAGGGCAGCCATATTGACACTTTCTCCACAATGGTGCAATCTGACTTTGACGCCCTGTGTAGGAATGATAAACGGATTAATTACTTATCCAACCTATCCTCATCTGAACAATCGGCTCTCAAGACAATGTCCTCTAACAATACCGTCGTTATCCGTTCAGCAGACAAGGGAGGTGGCATTGTTGTTCTAAACAGAAGTGACTATATCAGCGAAGCCACCAGACTTCTCACTGATACCACATATTACAAACTGATCCCCAGCAACCCTACCAAAACTTTCCAAGACAAACTCACTAAACTGGTCAATCTCGGTTACTCCCAAGGTGTCCTATCTAAAGCAGAAAAGGATTTCCTCATCATCACAGAACCATCTACACCCATTTTTTATTATCTCCCCAAAATCCACAAGCACCTCACCCAGCCCCCGGGCCGTCCGATCATCTCTGGTATTAATTCTATATCCTCCAACCTCTCCCACTACATTGACCTTCTGCTTCAGAAACATGTTACCAGTCTCCCCTCTCACCTCAAAGACACCACAGCTTTCATCCAGTCCATACTACAATTTGAATGGTCATCGAATTACACACTTGTCACCATGGACATTACATCACTATACACCATAATCGACCATGAACTTGGTATTCAGGCAGTATCTTTCTTCCTGGCTAAAGACTCAGGTATGCCCACTGCTCAGAAGGAATTTATTCTGGAAGGTCTCAGATATATACTGACCCATAATTACTTCGAATTTCTGGGTCGGATTTACCTGCAACACAAAGGTACCGCTATGGGGTCTAAAATGGCCCCCAGTTTCGCTAATCTCTTTGTTGGGATGTTCGAAGAACAACACATCTACACTCACCCCCTTTTCAAGAACTGCGTGTACTACCAACGGTACATAGATGACATCTTTTTAATCTGGAATGGCGAAGTCTCTCTGCTTATGGAATTCCTCTCTGACCTTAACGTTAACAGCTGGTCGCTTCAGTTCACCCAGACCATCTTCCAGGATCACGCCGAATTCCTGGATGTTTTGGTCTCCCATAATAACAGTGACCAACTAACCACCAAAACTTTTTTCAAAAAAGTTGACAGCAATAGCTATTTAGATTTTGGCAGCGGACATTTTAAGAAATGGCTGTGCAACGTACCCTTTGGACAATTTAAGAGAATCAGAAGGAACTGCACGAGTGAGAGAGACTTTGTGTCACAGAGCAAAATACTCAAATCTAGATTTAGGGCTAAAGGGTATCCCCACTCTCTCGTGCAGTCCTCCTTCATCCGGGCACAAACTCTTACTCAGAAGGACTGCCTTCTCCCTAAACCTAAGGCCGACACCAAGATAGGCGATAGGTCACTCAATTTCATCACCACTTTTAGCCGGGAACACACAAAAATCAGGAACATTCTGAGTTCCCATTGGCCCATCCTTCTTAAGGATCAACACTTGGGACCATTGTTACCTACCAAACCTTCCCTTACCTTCAGAAGAGGTCGTACTATTCAGAATATAGTAGCTCCCAGCAAGTTAAAACCTCAGACAAACAAGTGCGCTAGTACCGGTTTTCTTTCCATCACAGGGTGTTTCAAGTGCGGCCTCCCCAGATGCAAATGTTGTGCCGTTATTAAACACAAATGTACCTCTTTCTCCTCCACTTCTACCAAGACTACATATCCCATCAAAACCCACATTACCTGCAGCACCAAATACGTTGTATACCTGCTACAATGCCCATGCGGACTACAATATGTGGGGCGCACAATTCGTTGCTTTAGGGAACGCATCAACAAGCATCGCAGCAACACTGCTAATGGTTTCCTGTTGCATAGCGTATCCCGCCACCTGACTGAAGCTCATGCAAAAGACTTTAACTCCATCACTGCAACTCCAATTGAACACATCAGCAGTGACCAGTCCCACAGATACAGCACCCTGAGACGCAGGGAGAACTATTGGATTCATTGTCTCCAGACTCTCTCACCCAGTGGACTGAATGAGATGATTGAGTGCAATTTGTGAGGCATCACTATTATATACATTATATTTATAGATTTTTTATGCATTTTTCTTAATAATAATATTTTTATTCTCATTTTTATCTCCATTTCTAATTTATCTCACTTCATTTTCTGTCTCTGCCCATTGCCCCATCTCTCTCTCCCTCCCCCCCTTCCCCCCCCCCCCCACAAAATACATTCATAATTAGTTTGGTTTCCCCCCCCCCCTTTTTTTAGTGTCATATCCTGTTGTTACATTTGCCATATATATTTTTATTTTTATTTTTTATTTTTTATTTTATTTATTTTTATTTTTATTTATTTATTTATTATTTTTTTCATTTTTATTTTTATTTTTTATTTTTTATTATTATTATTATTATTATTATTATTATGTTTATTTATTTTTATTTTTATTTTTAGTATTATTATTATTATTTTTATTTTATTATTTTTTATTTTATTTTTATTTTTACTTTCATTTACTTTCATTTTCATTTTCATTTTCATTTTTATTGCCTATTCTTGTTTTTTTTTTTTTTTTACTGTAGCCCCTCCCCCTTATGTTTGGCGCCCATTTTAAGTGTATATATACCATGTAAGCACCACCAGTTGTCATCACTGATCTGAAGAAGGGGGCGCTGTCCCCCGAAACGCGTTATCTAGCCTGTATCCCTGCTTGCTATGATTCTACACCAATAAAGAAGCTATATCTTGCAAAATACTTCTGCCTCGGACTTTTCATCTTCATCTCACCAGGACAACAGCAGCGCCCTTTGAAAAGGGTCTTTTTCTTCCTTACCACTGCATTCCTCTCACACAGACTGCTCCCCATGGTTCTCTCCTCTCACACAGACTGCCCACCATGGTTCTCTCTTCTCACACAGACTGCTCTGCATGGTTCCATCCTCTCACACAGACTGCCCACCATGGTTCTCTCCTCTCACACAGACTGCTCCCCATGGTTCCATCCTCTCACACAGACTGCACACCATGGTTCTCTCCTCTCACACAGACTGCTCTGCATGGTTCCTTCCTCTCACACAGACTGCCCACCATGGTTCCTTCCTCTAACACAGACTGTTCCCCATGGTTCTCTCCTCTAACACAGCTCCCCCCTCATGGTTCTCCCTCTCACACAGACTGCTCCTCATGGTTCTCTCTTCTCACACAGACTGTTCCCCACGGTCCTCTCCTCTCACAAAGACTGCTCCCCATGGTTCCTTCCTCTCACACAGACTGCTCCCCATGGTCTCTCCTCTCACACAGAGTGAGCCCCCCGGTTCCTTCCTCTCACACAAACTGCTCCCCATGGTTCCTTCCTCTCACAGACTGTTTCCAAAGGTTCCTTCCTCTCACACAGACTGCCCACCATGGTTCTCTCCTCTCACACAGACTGCCCACCATGGTTCTCTCCTCTCACACAGACTGCCCACCATGGTTCTCTCCTCTCACACAGACTGCTCCCCATGGTTCCTTCCTCTCACAGACTGTTTCCAAAGGTTCCTTCCTCTCACACAGACTGCCCACCATGGTTCTCTCCTCTCACACAGACTGCCCACCATGGTTCTCTCCTCTCACACAGACTGCCCACCATGGTTCTCTCCTCTCACACAGACTCCTTCGCACGGTTTTCTCCTCTCACACAGTCTGCCCACCATGGTTCCTTCCTCTCACACAGAATGTTCCCTTGGTCTCTCCTCTCACACAGAGTGCCCCCCCCCCTCCCCATGGTTCTCTCCTCTCACACAAACTGTTCCCCATTGGTTCTTTCCTCTCACACAGACCGTTCCCCATGGTTACTTCCTCTCACACAGACTGCTCCCCATGGTTCTCTCCTCTCACACAGACTGCTCCCCATTGGTTCTCTCCTCTCACACAGACTGTTCCCCATGGTTCTCTCCTTTCTTATAGACTGCTCCCCATGGTTCCTTCCTCTCACACAGACTGTTCCCCATGGTTCTCTCCTCTCACACAGACTGCTCCCCATGGTTCTCTCCTCTCACACAGACTGCTCCCCATTGGTTCTCTCCTCTCACACAGACTGCTCTGCATGGTTCCTTCCTCTCACACAGACTGTTCCCCATGGTTCCTTCCTCTCACACAGACTGCCCACCATGGTTCTCTCCTCTCCCACAGACTCCTTCGCATGGTTTTCTCCTCTCACACAGACTGCCCACCATGGTTCCTTCCTCTCACACAGACTGTTCCCCACGGTCCTCTCCTCTCACAAAGACTGCTCCCCATGGTTCCTTCCTCTCACACAGACTGCTCCCCATGGTCTCTCCTCTCACAAAGAGTGAGCCGCCCCCCCCCACCCCCCGGTTCTCTCTTCTCACACAGACTGCACACCATGGTTCTCTCCTCTCACACAGACTGCTCTGCATGGTTCCTTCCTCTCACACAGACTGCCCACCATGGTTCCTTCCTCTAACAGACTGTTCCCCATGGTTCTCTCCTCTAACACAGCTCCCCCCCTCATGGTTCTCCCTCTCACACAGACTGCTCCTCATGGTTCTCTCTTCTCACACAGACTGTTCCCCACGGTCCTCTCCTCTCACAAAGACTGCTCCCCATGGTTCCTTCCTCTCACACAGACTGCTCCCCATGGTTCTCTCCTCTCACACAGACTGTTCCCCATGGTTCCTTCCTCTCACAGGCTGTTTCCAAAGGTTCTCTCCTCTCACACAGACTGCCAACAATGGTTCTCTCCTCTCACACAGACTGCCCACCATGGTTCCTTCGTCTCACACAGACTGCTCCCCATGGTTCCTTCCTCTCACACAGACTGCCCACCATGGTTCTCTCCTCTCCCACAGACTCCTTCGCATGGTTTTCTCCTCTCACACAGACTGCCCACCATGGTTCCTTCCTCTCACACAGACTGTTCCCCACGGTCCTCTCCTCTCACAAAGACTGCTCCCCATGGTTCCTTCCTCTCACACAGACTGCTCCCCATGGTCTCTCCTCTCACAAAGAGTGAGCCGCCCCCCCCCCCCCACCCCCCGGTTCCTTCCTCTCACACAAACTGCCCACCATGGTTCTTTCCTCTCACACAGACTGCTCCCCATGGTTCTCTCCTCCCACACAGACTGTTCCCCATGGTTCCTTCCTCTCACACAGACTGCTCCCCATGGTTCTCTCCTCTAACACAGAGTGCCCACCATGGTTCTCTCTTCTCACACAGACTGCCCACCATGGTTCTCTCCTCTCACACAGACTGCTCCCCATGGTTCCATCCTCTCACACAGACTGCACACCATGGTTCTCTCCTCTCACACAGACTGCTCTGCATGGTTCCTTCCTCTCACACAGACTGCCCACCATGGTTCCTTCCTCTAACACAGACTGTTCCCCATGGTTCTCTCCTCTAACACAGCTCCCCCCTCATGGTTCTCCCTCTCACACAGACTGCTCCTCATGGTTCTCTCTTCTCACACAGACTGTTCCCCACGGTCCTCTCCTCTCACAAAGACTGCTCCCCATGGTTCCTTCCTCTCACACAAACTGCCCACCATGGTTCTCTCCTCTCACACAGACTGCTCCCCATGGTTCTCTCCTCTCACAGACTGTTTCCAAAGGTTCCTTCCTCTCACACAGACTGCCCACCATGGTTCTCTCCTCTCACACAGACTGCCCACCATGGTTCTCTCCTCTCACACAGACTGCCCACCATGGTTCTCTCCTCTCACACAGACTGCTCTGCATGGTTCTCTCTTCTCACACAGACTGTTCCCCACGGTCCTCTCCTCTCACAAAGACTGCTCCCCATGGTTCCTTCCTCTCACACAGACTGCTCCCCATGGTCTCTCCTCTCACACAGAGTGAGCCCCCCGGTTCCTTCCTCTCACACAAACTGCCCACCATGGTTCCTTCCTCTCACAGACTGTTTCCAAAGGTTCCTTCCTCTCACACAGACTGCCCACCATGGTTCTCTCCTCTCACACAGACTGCCCACCATGGTTCTCTCCTCTCACACAGACTGCCCACCATGGTTCTCTCCTCTCACACAGACTGCTCCCCATGGTTCCTTCCTCTCACAGACTGTTTCCAAAGGTTCCTTCCTCTCACACAGACTGCCCACCATGGTTCTCTCCTCTCACACAGACTGCCCACCATGGTTCTCTCCTCTCACACAGACTGCCCACCATGGTTCTCTCCTCTCACACAGACTCCTTCGCACGGTTTTCTCCTCTCACACAGTCTGCCCACCATGGTTCCTTCCTCTCACACAGAATGTTCCCCTTGGTCTCTCCTCTCACACAGAGTGCCCCCCCCCCCTCCCCATGGTTCTCTCCTCTCACACAAACTGTTCCCCATTGGTTCTTTCCTCTCACACAGACCGTTCCCCATGGTTACTTCCTCTCACACAGACTGCTCCCCATGGTTCTCTCCTCTCACACAGACTGCTCCCCATTGGTTCTCTCCTCTCACACAGACTGTTCCCCATGGTTCTCTCCTTTCTTATAGACTGCTCCCCATGGTTCCTTCCTCTCACACAGACTGTTCCCCATGGTTCTCTCCTCTCACACAGACTGCTCCCCATGGTTCTCTCCTCTCACACAGACTGCTCCCCATTGGTTCTCTCCTCTCACACAGACTGCTCTGCATGGTTCCTTCCTCTCACACAGACTGTTCCCCATGGTTCCTTCCTCTCACACAGACTGCCCACCATGGTTCTCTCCTCTCCCACAGACTCCTTCGCATGGTTTTCTCCTCTCACACAGACTGCCCACCATGGTTCCTTCCTCTCACACAGACTGTTCCCCACGGTCCTCTCCTCTCACAAAGACTGCTCCCCATGGTTCCTTCCTCTCACACAGACTGCTCCCCATGGTCTCTCCTCTCACAAAGAGTGAGCCGCCCCCCCCCACCCCCCGGTTCTCTCTTCTCACACAGACTGCACACCATGGTTCTCTCCTCTCACACAGACTGCTCTGCATGGTTCCTTCCTCTCACACAGACTGCCCACCATGGTTCCTTCCTCTAACAGACTGTTCCCCATGGTTCTCTCCTCTAACACAGCTCCCCCCTCATGGTTCTCCCTCTCACACAGACTGCTCCTCATGGTTCTCTCTTCTCACACAGACTGTTCCCCACGGTCCTCTCCTCTCACAAAGACTGCTCCCCATGGTTCCTTCCTCTCACACAGACTGCTCCCCATGGTTCTCTCCTCTCACACAGACTGTTCCCCATGGTTCCTTCCTCTCACAGGCTGTTTCCAAAGGTTCTCTCCTCTCACACAGACTGCCAACAATGGTTCTCTCCTCTCACACAGACTGCCCACCATGGTTCCTTCGTCTCACACAGACTGCTCCCCATGGTTCCTTCCTCTCACACAGACTGCCCACCATGGTTCTCTCCTCTCCCACAGACTCCTTCGCATGGTTTTCTCCTCTCACACAGACTGCCCACCATGGTTCCTTCCTCTCACACAGACTGTTCCCCACGGTCCTCTCCTCTCACAAAGACTGCTCCCCATGGTTCCTTCCTCTCACACAGACTGCTCCCCATGGTCTCTCCTCTCACAAAGAGTGAGCCGCCCCCCCCCCCCACCCCCCGGTTCCTTCCTCTCACACAAACTGCCCACCATGGTTCTTTCCTCTCACACAGACTGCTCCCCATGGTTCTCTCCTCCCACACAGACTGTTCCCCATGGTTCCTTCCTCTCACACAGACTGCTCCCCATGGTTCTCTCCTCTAACACAGAGTGCCCACCATGGTTCTCTCTTCTCACACAGACTGCCCACCATGGTTCTCTCCTCTCACACAGACTGCTCCCCATGGTTCCATCCTCTCACACAGACTGCACACCATGGTTCTCTCCTCTCACACAGACTGCTCTGCATGGTTCCTTCCTCTCACACAGACTGCCCACCATGGTTCCTTCCTCTAACACAGACTGTTCCCCATGGTTCTCTCCTCTAACACAGCTCCCCCCTCATGGTTCTCCCTCTCACACAGACTGCTCCTCATGGTTCTCTCTTCTCACACAGACTGTTCCCCACGGTCCTCTCCTCTCACAAAGACTGCTCCCCATGGTTCCTTCCTCTCACACAAACTGCCCACCATGGTTCTCTCCTCTCACACAGACTGCTCCCCATGGTTCTCTCCTCTCACAGACTGTTTCCAAAGGTTCCTTCCTCTCACACAGACTGCCCACCATGGTTCTCTCCTCTCACACAGACTGCCCACCATGGTTCTCTCCTCTCACACAGACTGCCCACCATGGTTCTCTCCTCTCACACAGACTGCTCTGCATGGTTCTCTCTTCTCACACAGACTGTTCCCCACGGTCCTCTCCTCTCACAAAGACTGCTCCCCATGGTTCCTTCCTCTCACACAGACTGCTCCCCATGGTCTCTCCTCTCACACAGAGTGAGCCCCCCGGTTCCTTCCTCTCACACAAACTGCCCACCATGGTTCTCTCCTCTCACACAGACTGCTCCCCATGGTTCCTTCCTCTCACAGACTGTTTCCAAAGGTTCCTTCCTCTCACACAGACTGCCCACCATGGTTCTCTCCTCTCACACAGACTGCCCACCATGGTTCTCTCCTCTCACACAGACTGCCCACCATGGTTCTCTCCTCTCACACAGACTCCTTCGCACGGTTTTCTCCTCTCACACAGTCTGCCCACCATGGTTCCTTCCTCTCACACAGAATGTTCCCCTTGGTCTCTCCTCTCACACAGAGTGCCCCCCCCCTCCCCATGGTTCTCTCCTCTCACACAAACTGTTCCCCATTGGTTCTTTCCTCTCACACAGACCGTTCCCCATGGTTACTTCCTCTCACACAGACTGCTCCCCATGGTTCTCTCCTCTCACACAGACTGCTCCCCATTGGTTCTCTCCTCTCACACAGACTGTTCCCCATGGTTCTCTCCTTTCTTATAGACTGCTCCCCATGGTTCTCTCCTCTCACACAGACTGCTCCCCATTGGTTCTCTCCTCTCACACAGACTGCTCTGCATGGTTCCTTCCTCTCACACAGACTGTTCCCCATGGTTCCTTCCTCTCACACAGACTGCCCACCATGGTTCTCTCCTCTCCCACAGACTCCTTCGCATGGTTTTCTCCTCTCACACAGACTGCCCACCATGGTTCCTTCCTCTCACACAGACTGTTCCCCACGGTCCTCTCCTCTCACAAAGACTGCTCCCCATGGTTCCTTCCTCTCACACAGACTGCTCCCCATGGTCTCTCCTCTCACAAAGAGTGAGCCGCCCCCCCCCACCCCCCGGTTCCTTCCTCTCACACAAACTGCCCACCATGGTTCTTTCCTCTCACACAGACTGCTCCCCATGGTTCTCTCCTCCCACACAGACTGTTCCCCATGGTTCCTTCCTCTCACAGACTGTTTCCAAAGGTTCCTTCCTCTCACACAGACTGCCCACCATGGTTCTCTACTCTCACACAGACTGCCCACCATGGTTCCTTCGTCTCACACAGACTGCTCCCCATGGTTCTCTCCTCTCACACAGAGTGCCCACCATGGTTCTCTCTTCTCACACAGACTGCACACCATGGTTCTCTCCTCTCACACAGACTGCTCTGCATGGTTCCTTCCTCTCACACAGACTGCCCACCATGGTTCCTTCCTCTAACACAGACTGTTCCCCATGGTTCTCTCCTCTAACACAGCTCCCCCCTCATGGTTCTCCCTCTCACACAGACTGCTCCTCATGGTTCTCTCTTCTCACACAGACTGTTCCCCACGGTCCTCTCCTCTCACAAAGACTGCTCCCCATGGTTCCTTCCTCTCACACAAACTGCCCACCATGGTTCTCTCCTCTCACACAGACTGCTCCCCATGGTTCTCTCCTCTCACAGACTGTTTCCAAAGGTTCCTTCCTCTCACACAGACTGCCCACCATGGTTCTCTCCTCTCACACAGACTGCCCACCATGGTTCTCTCCTCTCACACAGACTGCCCACCATGGTTCTCTCCTCTCACACAGACTGCTCTGCATGGCTCTCCCTCTAACACAGACTGCTCCTCATGGTTCTCTCTTCTCACACAGACTGTTCCCCACGGTCCTCTCCTCTCACAAAGACTGCTCCCCATGGTTCCTTCCTCTCACACAGACTGCTCCCCATGGTCTCTCCTCTCACACAGAGTGAGCCCCCCGGTTCCTTCCTCTCACACAAACTGCCCACCAGGGTTCTCTCCTCTCACACAGACTGCTCCCCACGGTTCCTTCCTCTCACAGACTGTTTCCAAAGGTTCCTTCCTCTCACACAGACTGCCCACCATGGTTCTCTCCTCTCACACAGACTCCTTCGCACGGTTTTCTCCTCTCACACAGTCTGCCCACCATGGTTCCTTCCTCTCACACAGAATGTTCCCCTTGGTCTCTCCTCTCACACAGAGTGCCCCCCCCCCCCCTCCCCATGGTTCTCTCCTCTCACACAAACTGTTCCCCATTGGTTCTTTCCTCTCACACAGACCGTTCCCCATGGTTACTTCCTCTCACACAGACTGCTCCCCATGGTTCTCTCCTCTCACACAGACTGCTCCCCATTGGTTCTCTCCTCTCACACAGACTGTTCCCCATGGTTCTCTCCTTTCACATAGACTGCTCCCCATGGTTCCTTCCTCTCACACAGACTGTTCCCCATGGTTCCTTTCTCTTCCTCTGCCTACCATGGTTCTCTCCTCTCACACAGACTGCCCACCATGGTTCTCTCCTCTCACACAGACTGCTCCCCATGGTTCTCTCCTCTCAGACAGATTGTTCCCCATTGTTCTCTCCTCTCCCACAGACTACCCACCATGGTTCTCTCCTCTCACCCAGACTGCTCCCTATGGTTCTCTCCTCTCACACAGATTTCTCCCCTTGCTTCATTCCTTTCCCACAAATTGCTCCCCATTGGCTCTCTCCTCTCACACAGACTGCTCCCCATGGTTCTCTCCTCTCACACAGACTGTTCCCCATGGTTCCTTCCTCTCACAAAGACTGTTCCCCATGGTTCTCTCCTCTCACACAGACTGCCCACCATGGTTCTCTCCTCTCACACAGACTGCTCCCCATGTTTCTTTCCTCTCACAGAGACTATCCCCCATGGTTCCTCTCACTCAGACTGCTTCTGTGAGGTGAGTGAACAGGACACTACTTTGAGGCAGCCGGTGGTTTTGGGATAATATTCGGGTGATTTTTGTAATTTTCAAGGCATTTTACTTCCATTCGATATAATACATATAAATCCATTACAATATAATTACAATTAAATAAATAAAATAAAAAACATTCCTGATGACTCTCCTCCCACACTGGTCACCGGCGGCCATGTCTCTGGAGTAGTTCACAGCAGGTTCCGCATTCTGCGCATCTGTTTGTTGATCTTGATGATCGCTCTGTCCGTGGAGTCAGTGATCTCCTCCAGCGCCTCATCCTGGCGCTCCAGCTCCCCCTCTGCCTCCAGCGCAATGCTCTTCAGCTTCATGAGGATCTGCAGAGGATAAGGGATGATATAATGACTGGACCGGACCAAGCCACACAGCTGGGGGGGATATAAGATATAATGACTGGACCGGACCAAGCCACACAGCTGGGGGGGATATAAGATATAATGAATGGACCGGACCAAGTCACACAGCTGGGGGGGGGGGGGAAATATAAGAGGTAATAACTGGACCGGACCAAGCCACACAGCTGGGGGGGGGGGGGAGATATAAGATACAATGACTTGACCGGACCAAGCCACACAGCTGGGGTGGGGGGAATAAGATATAATGAATGGACCAGACCAAGTCACACAGCTGGGGGGGGGGGGAATAAGATGTAATGAATGGACTGGACCAAGTCACACAGCTGGGGGGGGATATAAGATATAATGACTGGACCGGACCAAGTCACACAGCTGGGGGGGATATAAGATATAATGACTGGACCGGACCAAGCCACACAGCTGGGGGGGATATAAGAGGTAATAACTGGACCGGACCAAGTCACACAGCTGGGGGGATATAAGATATAATGACTGGACCAGACCAAGTCACACAGCTGGGGGGGGATATAAGATATAATGTCTGGACCGGACCAAGCCACACAGCTGGGGGGGGATATGAGGTAATAACTGGACTGGACCAAGTCACACAGCTGAGGGGATATAAGATATAATGACTGGACCAGACCAAGTCACACAGCTGGGGAGGGATGACGGATATAATGACTGGACCGGACCAAGTCACATAGCTGGGGAGATTTAAAGATAATAACTGGTCCGGACTAAGTCACACAGCAGTTGGAGGGGAGGGGGGATATAAGAGACCAAACTGAGGAAATATGGGAGATGATATAATGAATGGACTGGACCAAGTCACACAGCTGGGGGGGATATAAGATATAATGACTGGACCGGACCAAGTCACACAGCTGGGGGGATATAAGAGATAATATCATTTGGTTACAGGTTTTATAGTCTAGTAATATATAGTTATATATCAGACAGGAGGCTCGTATCTTGCATTAAATCTTTCCTTTTTAATGCTCATAGCAGAAATTTTTTTAAAACCATACAAAACTCAAATTCCAAAGAAAAAACTTTAGAACTACATCTCCCAGCAGCCCTTGTGTCTCTCTTCACCCCTCCTAGCCCGACTGGCTCATATATAAAGGGCTGTCTGGAACCACTCCTCCTCTTTCTTTCTGCTCATGGCAGTCAGTTAAGTGATAAGTATTACTGGATTTATATATTTTTATGTTTCTATCCTCATTGATTCTGTATATTGCTTCTTCTGTACTGATTTACTCAGTACTATTCATCGTTTCTTATTCCTCTCATATGTTTTCTATATATGTCTTTTACTCTACTAATCTTATTTCTTGCTGCGTTCCGATCGCGATTGTAGTTCAGATCGCGATTCCCGACGCGACTCTTGGCCTGGCTTTTTAGCTTTACATACAATTAAACAGCGCTTCCACCCTATCTCTCTTTTCTCTTACCAGCGCCATTTTCTCCCTTTTCGCGCCTTCATCTTCCTCCGCTATCTTCGCGCGCTGTCGGCAGGGCGGGGAGGAGGCGTGCCCTCCTCCAACCGCCGACCTATCGCTGCGCTGCGCGCTCAGTTCCCGTCCTATCACGAGACTCTCGGCCGAGTTCTCGTGATATTTCGGCTCTGAGCGTTAATACTTCTCCGCTCCTCCTCCCACTTCGTCAATCGGATGCGAACGGCGAGTGTGAGCAGGTCAGGAGCATACACGGCCCTTCATTACTATATATAGATTCCAGTGCACGCTGTAAGGGTTCTCCCCTGGCATTGATAACTATCATACCTACCTTGTTACTTAGACTTATTAGCTTCACTAAATATCAAACATTGCTATGGCTGGAGAAAACTCTCAGTCTTTAGTTGTGGGGGAGTTATTAACCCCTGACACCCCACAATTCCTCTCTGCCTCGCAGATACAGGATCTCATAAATAAGTCAGTACAAGCCGCTCTGGCCTCTGCACCTACTCAAATGTTGCCTACCACATCGGCAGACATTCCTAAGCCAAGCAAGGCTCTGCGTAAACGCAAGCACGTCACCGTGCCTTTCGACTCCCCGGCAGGGGAAGTACAATTTATGCTCCCGACAGGTCCCTCCACAGACTGTCAACCCGCACCATTAACAGTTCAGAATGACTCAGTGCGACCCCCGAGCCTCGGGGAGTATTCTAATAAGAGGCATAAATCCGCCAAGCGGACTAAACCTGACTCTTATAATACGTCAGATGAGTCAGCTGAGGACTCTGAAGAACCGGAGGACGCAGACTCCGAGTCAGACGCTGATGCGGGCTTTATGGCGGACGCTAATGTCGCCGAGCCGGAGGTATCAGGAGAAGCCATCCTAGATACGTTGGGGCAACCCTTCTTTAATCCGGAGGACATATCCCACCCCCGATCAGGGGACTGGGCCCCCTTGCCCCAGGTGGCTACTTATATAGAGTTCTGGACCCGGCGGGCATTGGACCGGGTAAACAGAAATAAGCTAAGGTCAGAATGCCCTCGTCCCTTTATAGCCAAGAAGGTGGCCGAGACGCCTGAAATAGACCCCATACTTATGAAATACCTATCCAGAGCTGGGAAATACTCTAAGAAAGGGATAGAGAGATCCTTTAAGACTATACAAGATAGGATCTTGCATCTGCTTGGTCCCCTAACAAAGATCCTCAATTTGTCTGAACAAGCCGCTTCCTCTAGTGACCCCGTAGATTTAACCCAGCTCCGGGGATGGGCACAACGTGCCATTTGCCTACTAGGTACGGCCAATACTACGTGTTCAATAGAGCGTAGAAGGTCTATCTTAATGAAACTGGAACCCCAGCTCTCTCATCTAGCCGAGAACGAACCTGGCCCCTCGGCTGAGGGTTTACTTTTCGGTGACGACCTTTTAAAGGACGTTAATAAGTTTGTTGGCTTATTCAAAGGCCTGGATAAAGCCCAGTCCTCATTAAAGAAAACCAATGGGGGCAAGGTTTTTAACAAGGCCGGCAGAGGACGCGGCCGATCTGCCGGCCGAGGCAATTTCTACAGGCCCTATGCCAGACCTGCCGCTCCACCTTACGTTCCACCACAACCACAGTACTCCGTTCCGGTGGTACAACCCGCCCCCTTCTTTCCACCCCGGGGAAGACCATGGAGAAGCCGAGGAGGTAGAGGATACCCCCGTGCTAGACCGTCTACTGGTGAGTACAACTCCCCCGCACATTCCCCACACACTGGTGGGGGGCAGATTGAGGTATTTTTCCCACGTCTGGTCCATGATTACTGCAGACGTCTGGGTACTGAATACAGTAGCGGGTTATCAAATAGAATTTCAATCTCTACCAGACATGGAGTTCGTCCCTCCTCCTATCCAGTTCTCGGATCTCAACAGATCCCTGATAGACGGAGAACTCCAAGAACTTGTACACAAACAAGCGGTTCTAGAAGTCGATCCCTTGACCACGGGGTTCCTGAGCAACCTTTTCCTGGTAAGGAAGAAAGGTGGAGGTTATCGCCCCGTAATAAACCTGAGAAATCTAAATCAACATGTGATGTACCGTCACTTCAAGATGGAAGGCATCCATCTTTTACGCGACCTCCTTTGCCCCGGAGATTGGCTAGTCAAGGTAGATCTCAAGGATGCTTACCTTACCGTACCAATGCATCACGCTTCCCAACCTTTCTTAAGGTTTCACTGGGGGAACCGTCTGTGGCAATTCACGTGCCTCCCATTCGGTCTGTCGTCAGCCCCCTGGTGTTTCACAAAGTTGATGAAACCCGTGGTAGCCGCTCTCAGGAGCAGAGGGGTACGTCTGATAATTTATCTAGACGATTTACTCATCATGTCCCATTCCAGAGAATTAGCCAGTCTCCACTGTCATTGGACAATCTCCCTGTTGGAAGAACTGGGTTTTCTTATAAACCACGAAAAATCCGTTCTATCTCCAGCTCAGGAGATGGAGTTTTTAGGTTTTCTGGTGGACACCAGAAGAGCAGTTCTATGTTTGCCCAAAGCCAAACTAGCCCTGATCCGCAAAGAAATCAGGGCTGTATTACGCAAGGGTCGGGTATCCTTGAGGGTGATCGCTCGCATAGTCGGCTTATTGTCGGCATCCATTCAAGCGATCTTTCCGGCCCCGCTCCATTATCGGGCACTCCAACGACTCAAGACCTTGCACCTCCGGCGAGGTTTGCGTTATGCGGACGAAGTACAACTATGTCCGGAATCGGTGGAGGAACTACGTTGGTGGCTTCGCCACGCTGTAGAGTGGAATGGCAAGTCCATTTTCAACTCCTGCCCAGACGTGATCATAGAATCGGACGCGAGCAGGCAGGGATGGGGCGCCCGCTGCGGTCATCAATCTACAGGCGGGATATGGTCGGAAGAGGAGTCTCTTCTCCATATCAACGCATTGGAACTGCTGGCAGCATTTTTCGCGGTCAGGAGTTTCCTTTCTCAGGAGTCAAATTGTTGCGTGCTGTTACGCATGGACAATGTAGCGGCGGTTCAATATATCAACCGCCTTGGAGGTTCGAGGTCCAGAGTACTAGCGGACATAGCTTCCGACTTCTGGCATTTCTGTCTGTCCCACGACCTTGTCCCTATAGCGGAATATATCCCGGGGACATCCAACTCCGTGGCAGACTGGAATTCCCGATATCTGGCAGACTCCAGCGATTGGAAACTAGATCGGTCGATTTTCCTGGCTCTGCGAGATCTTTGGGGTCTGCTACATACGGACCTTTTTGCTTCTCGCCTCAACCACCAGTTACCACGGTTCTACAGTTGGAGGCCCGACCCGGAAGCGTCTGCAGTAGACGCTTTCTGCCAACGTTGGCCGGAGGGGACACACTATGCGTTCCCTCCCTTGCAACTGCTCACGAGGGTCCTCGGTCAGGTTTTGATTCAAAGGGCGACGGTAGTGTTGGTCACCCCGTGGTGGCCGACTCAGCCATGGTTCCCTCGACTTCTGGGGATGACGATAGATTTTCCCAGGCTGTTACCAGCCCTGGACCACATATTGACGAATCCGAACAAGGGTCTTCATCCCCTAGTACTGGAGGGCAACCTGCCTCTCCTTGCTTGGTTGGTTTCGGGGTGCCGGAATCAGGTAACGAACTTTCAAGGTCAGCTAGAGATCTCCTCGCCCTGGCCTGGGCCCCGGGGACTAGATCGGCATATCGATCTGCCTGGGGACTCTGGGTTCGTTGGTGTGTTCAACGGGAAATTAATCCCGTTCAAGCACCTGTACAGATAGTGGTCAATTATTTAGCTGAATCTTTTGATTCGGGTAAATCGTATAGCTCAATAAATGTTTATAGACCTGCTATTTCTGCTTATCACTCTCCGGTTGACTCTTTGCCGGTGGGCAAGCATCCTTTAATCTGCAGACTTCTGCGTGGAATAAAATTTAGACGCCCTCCTCGACCTAAATATAGTTCTACGTGGGATGTTTCCCGTGTTTTGGATATGTTCTCCTCTTGGGAAGACAACAATGATCTTTCCCTGAAGGTTCTCTCTGTGAAGTTGACTGTCCTCTTATGTCTGGTCTCTATAAAGAGGGTATCGGATGTTAGAGCTTTGGATATCACTCGACGACAGTTCTCGCTGGGTGGTGTTCAGTTTTCCGTGGTGCGCAGGACTAAGACAGGTCTTCAGTCCGTATTCTATCCATACTTTCCAGCGCATCTCAAACTTTGTGTGGTTCGTTGCCTCCAGGCATATGAGTCTAGGACAGCACCTCTTCGTTCTTCTAACCCTAATCAGTTGCTTATTTCTTATGTTCAACCACACCTCCCGGTCACTTCAGCCACTTTAGCCCGGTGGGTGCGGTTAGCTATGGAAATGGCAGGGATCGACGTATCCCTGTTTGGCGCCCATTCTTCCAGAGGGGCTATGGCTACTAAAGTAGTGGTGTCCGGTGGTTCTCTGTCGGATCTTCTTATGGCTGCTGATTGGTCGTCTCGGACGACGTTCCGGCAATTTTATTTCCGTCCAGAGGAACATGTCTCTATGTCAGTCTTATAGTATATTTATATCTATCATTGTTTTTCAGCTTTGAACTTGCAAGATACGAGCCTCCTGTCTGATATATAAATCTAGATTTTCCTAGCTTGTGACGGAAAATATTAGTTATATGAAGACAGGAGGCGAGTATCTTCCCTCCCGACCCACCCTATCACGGTGTTTGTTGTTTTCTTTTTTCCAGGTTATTGAAGTGGACTACGTGCATCTGCTCTATGGAGGCTGACATAATCCGGTTCTCTTGTTCATGAGATTTGTTCCTGTTTGCTCAGGTTCCTGCGGTCCGGTTGACCATGTATGCAGACGACCACAAGTCGGTTTTGTTCCTGTACTTCACGATGACATCCGCCGTGCTGACAACTGCATAAAGAAAGAGGAGGAGTGGTTCCAGACAGCCCTTTATATATGAGCCAGTCGGGCTAGGAGGGGTGAAGAGAGACACAAGGGCTGCTGGGAGATGTAGTTCTAAAGTTTTTTCTTTGGAATTTGAGTTTTGTATGGTTTTAAAAAAATTTCTGCTATGAGCATTAAAAAGGAAAGATTTAATGCAAGATACTCGCCTCCTGTCTTCATATAACTAATATTTTCCGTCACAAGCTAGGAAAATCTAGATTTATTACAGTCTAGTAATATATAGTTATTACAGTCTAGTAATATATAGTTATTACAGTCTAGTAATATATAGTTATTATAGTCTAGTAATATATAGTTATTATAGTGATATATATAGTTATTATAGTCTAGTAATATATAGTTATTATAGTCTAGTAATATATAGTTATTATAGTCTAGTAATATATAGTTATTATAGTCTAGTAATGTATAGTTATTACAGTCTAGTAATATATAGTTATTACAGTCTAGTAATATATAGTTATTATAGTGATATATATAGTTATTATAGTCTAGTAATATATAGTTATTATAGTCTAGTAATATATAGTTATTATAGTCTAGTAATATATAGTTATTATAGTGATATATATAGTTATTATAGTCTAGTAATATATAGTTATTATAGTCTAGTAATATATAGTTATTATAGTCTAGTAATATATAGTTATTACAGTCTAGTAATATATAGTTATTACAGTCTAGTAATATATAGTTATTACAGTCTAGTAATATATAGTTATTATAGTCTAGTAATATATAGTTATTATAGTGATATATATAGTTATTATAGTCTAGTAATATATAGTTATTATAGTCTAGTAATATATAGTTATTATAGTCTAGTAATATATAGTTATTATAGTCTAGTAATATATAGTTATTATAGTCTAGTAATATATAGTTATTATAGTCTAGTAATATATAGTTATTATAGTCTAGTAATATATAGTTATTATAGTCTAGTAATATATAGTTATATATCAGACAGGAGGCTCATATCTTATGCATTATTCTTTCTTTAATAATGCCCATAGCAGAACACTTTGGTAATCAATTCAATAAAAGAAAAAACTTCAAACTACAACTCCCAGCAGTCCTAGGGCCACAGTAGCCACTCCTCCTCCGTAGCCCCTATATAAGGACTGCCCCCATATAGGTCTTCCTCTTTCTTTCTGCTCATAGCAGACCCAAGATAAGTGTACTCTATATTCAGTGATTTATACTTTCTGTATCTCTGTGATATTGTTCTATAGGTGATATTGTTCTATAGGTGATATTGTTCTATAGTAATACGTTGTGTGGTGCTTCTCTGCGTGAGTAGTATCCACAGGTTCTGTTTTTTTCTTTATTTCACTTCTTTTTCTCCTCCTTTTTCTATACTTCTGCCCAGCGCCGGAAATTCCCGATTCTGGGCTTTTTCTCACTCTGTCGCCGCTTCGGCGTCTTCCTATTACCCCCTGCGCTAGTATCGCCACCTTCCCCTCCCCCTTCCGTCGCCATTTCTTGCGCCTTCTCCTCTCCTCCGAGTTCGCGCGCGCGGGCTGGGGGCGGAGCTTCTTCTCCCTGGCTGGCCGCTTTTCACTGCGGCCTGCGCTCGGTAAGGGGGCGGCGTCTCTGCGCTTGTGGAGAGGTACTCCGGCGACCTCCAATCAGGACTCAGAGGGACGTAGTCTCGCAAGACTTCGTCCCCTGGGTGCTAAGACTCCGGGCTCCCCTCCCACCGCAAAGACAGTGCAACGCCTGCGGTGTGGAGGATCGGAACCCGGTACTGTGTTTGAGTAGGTAGTGTAGTGCCCCATACATTGTTTTTTTCTGTGGATCGGAATTTATTCCGCCTAGTTAGGTTTCTGTGTACATTAGGTTCATAAATTAACCCCTTAGTTCACTACCCAAGCTCCCTTGTACCCTACTGTTATTATGGCTGAGGAACCTTCACCTGCCCCTCTCAGAGGTGAACCCCTCTCTCTGGATTCGGCACAATTTATGTCCGCCACCCAGATTCAGGACTTAATTAACAGATCGGTCCAAGCAGCCCTGGCCTCGTCCATGTTGTCCTCTGGCCCACATCAACCGGGTTCCCATGCCCCAGTCCCTCCACTTCACGGTGGAGAGCCGCAGATAAAAAAGGGCAAAGCTTCCCATAACAGGAAGCACAGCTCCGACTCCCCGGCAGGGGAAGATAATACTATGCTCCAGACAGTTCCTACCCCGGTCTGTCAACCCCAGCATGCTTCAGACTCCGCTCGACCCCTGGGCCTCGGGGAGTTACATGGCAAGAGGCATAAGTCCGCTAGGCGGGCAAAACCCGACTCCTATGTAGACTCCTCTACTGAGGGTTCTTCGGGTTCTTCCAATGAGTCTGAGGACTATGAGTCCAATCCCAATATTGAAGAGGATGCTGGGGATACGGCGCTCGACACCGACGCCAACCCTGCCACGCAGGGCAATGTTATCCTAGATGCCCTAGGAGAGCCCCTGTTCCACCCAGACACGATCTCCCACCCGAGATCGGGCGACTGGTCACCACTCCCCCATGTGGCCCAATATGTAGAACTTTGGGCACGCAAATCTCTGGATAGGTCCAGCCGTAATAAGCTGAGGGCCGAATGCCCTAGACCTTTTATCCCCAATAAAGTGGTGGTCACCCCTGAGGTGGATCCTATCCGCATGAAATATCTATTGAAATCAGGAAAATTCACTAAGTAAGGAATAGAGCGCTCCTTCAAAACTATACAGGAGCGTATCCTTGATTTAATGGGCCCCCTCACTAAAATCCTTAACTTAGCGGAGCACACTGCAGCGACGGATGAGCCTGTGGACATCCGTCAGCTCCGTGGGTGGGCTCAGAGAGCCATTTGCCTGGCAGGTACTGCTAATACCACCTGCCCTGTTGAGAGGCGCCGGTCGATCCTTATGCGCCTCGACCCGCAACTATCCCATCTGGCCGAGACCGAACCGGGTCCTTTGGCAGCAGGCATGCTTTTTGGGGACAGTCTAATGAAAGATGTCAATAGATTCGTTGGCCTTTTTACGGGCTTAGATAAGGCCCAAAATTCCTTGAAGAAATCGGGGTCTAGTAAAATTTTTCCCCGGGCCGGCAGAAGTAGAGGCCGATCTGCTCCCTATAGGCCACAGGGCAGAGCCTTCGCCCAATACCAGTATCCACAGACTCCCCCTTCATACACAGTACCCGTGGTTCAACCATCACCATTCTTCCCTCCTCGAGGCCGACCCTGGAGAGGTTGTGGCGGACGTGGATACCCCCGTTCTCGCCCTCCTACCGGTGAGTGTACCTTCCATTCCTCAGTCTCACATACCTGTGGGGGGTCGACTGATGTATTTTACCCACGCCTGGTCTGCGATTACGGCAGACGTATGGATTCTTCAGACAGTGGGGGGGTTTCACATAGAATTCCAATCCTTGCCGATGCTGGGTGTAATCCCACCTCCTATTCACTTTTCCGACCAAAACGTTGCCCTCAGACAACGAGGTGCGGGATCTCCTGTTCAAACATGCGATTGTGGAATCCAACCCATCTTCCCTAGGGTTCGTAAGCAACCTCTTGCTCGTGAAGAAAAAAGGGGGCGGCTATCGTCCGGTCATAAATCTACGAGACCTAAACCAACATGTCACGTATCGCCATTTCAAGATGGAGGGAATTCATTCCCTCCGGGACCTCCTGATGCCAGGCGACTGGCTGGTGAAGGTGGACTTAAAGGACGCCTACCTCACCGACCCCATACACCCAGAGTCACAACAGTTCCTCCGATTCCTTTGGAAGGACCGCATGTGGCAATTTACCTGCCTCCCGTTCGGCCTATCGTCCGCCCCGTGGTGTTTCACCAAACTGATGAAACCGGTGGTGGCGGCTCTGAGGAGCAGGGGAGTTCGTCTGATCATTTACCTAGACGACCTTCTCATCATGGCCCGTTCCAAAACTCAGGCCTCCCTTCACATGTCGTGGGCGATATCACTACTACATTCTGTGGGCTTCATAATCAACTGAGAAAAGTCGGTCCTGATTCCAGGTCAAGAGATGGAATTCCTGGGTTTCTTGGTGGACACCAATCGCGCACTGCTGCGACTCCCCAAGTCCAAACTAGCCCTGATCCGCAAAGAAATCAGGGCGGTTTTGCGCAAAGGATGCTTATCATTACGGATTCTGGCGCGCCTGGTGGGTCTCCTGGCGGCTTCCATACAAGCCATCTTTCCGGCCCCCTTGCACTACCGAGCCCTTCAGAGGCTCAAGATCTTGCATCTGCGCCAGGGCCTCAGATATGCGGACAAGGTACCCCTTTGTCCGGCGGCTATCGAAGAGTTACATTGGTGGCTTCGTCATGCCGTCGAGTGGAACGGCAAAGCCATCTTCAACCCATGCCCAGACGTCATCATAGAGTCGGACGCGAGCAGACTTGGCTGGGGCGCTCGATGCGGGGAGATTTCCACAGGAGGGACTTGGTCCGTCAAGGAGATCGACCTGCATATCAATTCATTGTAGCATCTGGCAGCATATTTTGCCGTCAAGAGTTTCATGCCTCGTTCGTCCAATTGTTGTGTGTTACTACGCATGGACAACGTGGCGGCGGTCCAATACGTCACAAGCTAGGAAAATCTAGATTTATTATGGTCTAGTAATATATAGTTATTATAGTCTAGTAATATATAGTTATTATAGTCTAGTAATATATAGTTATTATAGTATTATATATTATAGTTATTATAGTCTAGTAATATATAGTTATTATAGTCTAGTAATATATAGTTATTATAGTCTAGTAATATATAGTTATTATAGTCTAGTAATATATACGGTAGTTATTATAGTAATATATAGTTATTACAGTCTAGTAATATATAGTTATTACAGTCTAGTAATATATAGTTATTATAGTGATATATATAGTTATTACAGTCAAGTAATATATAGTTATTACAGTCAAGTAATATATAGTTATTACAGTCAAGTAATATATAGTTATTATAGTCTAGTAATATATAGTTATTATAGTCTAGTAATATATAGTTATTACAGTCAAGTAATATATAGTTATTATAGTCTAGTAATATATAGTTATTATAGTCTAGTAATATATAGTTATTATAGTCTAGTAATATATAGTTATTATAGTGATATATATATAGTTATTATAGTCTAGTAATATATAGTTATTATAGTCTAGTAATATATAGTTATTATAGTCTAGTAATATATAGTTATTATAGTCTAGTAATATATAGTTATTATAGTCTAGTAATATATAGTTATTATAGTATTATATATTATAGTGATATAGATATAGTTATTACAGTCTAGTAATATATAGTTATATATCAGACAGGAGGCTCATATCTTGCATTAATCTTTCTTTTATTAATGCCCATAGCAGAATTTTATTAAAATAATGTATTTAATATAACTTTTTGAAAAAACTACAACTCCCAGCAGCCCTTGCGCCTTCCTCCTCCCATTTCCTGTTGACTGGTGCTATAAATGAGGCTGCTGGAAGATCCACCTCCTCTTTCTTTCTGCTCATGGCAGACAGATAAGTACACTGAATGTATATGTTTTCTATAAATTTCTGACTATTCAAATTCATCTCTTTTTCTCATATATTCTTTCCTATCTATCATTATTATTCTCGGTTATTTCCCTTTTATATATTTTCCTTTTTATATATATCTGTCATATTCTACCCGTTTGTCCCTTAGGGAGTTTGCCGGTGGCCGGTGAGTTCCGGCTTACTTCTGTGAGGGCGAGACACGGAATTCTTTTCCGTCTATCTCCCCCTTCCTCCCACCCTCTCTTTTGGCTTACCGGCGCCATTTTGAGCTTCTTCGCGCGCTTCTCCTCCCTCCTTCCCGCCACTGAGCTTCTTGTTCGCCGGAAAGGAGGGGAGGAGGGCGTTTCCTCTTCTAACGCGCATCTTCTGACGCGCTTTGCTAACACCACTCCACCAATCACAGCGCTCCCTGCTGAGTTCTCGTGAGATTTCGCCTGGGACCGCTGGGACTAGTTGCCGCCTCCTCTCCCCGTCGCCAGTGTGGTGCGAGCGGCGAGAGGAACGGCAGCAATTTTGTGGTGGTCAGCGTTTCGGTCAATTACCATCTCCCCAGGTAGTTTCACAGTCCGGTCACAGAATACTGACAGGATCCTGTTAGGTGCTAACCTTTAGCCTGCAATTAATTATACTATTGACAGCTAGGCTGTTTCCAATCATAACCAGCTTATAATAGAAACCTATTCAATAGCTTGTGGAGCTCATAGTCAGGTCAACTACAGATTCATTTTGAATATCTTAGTGCTACTTGATAGCCTACACTAGATATGGCTGGTGATAACAGCAAACATACTGCCCCTATCATGGCTGGTACTGAGGAGCATATTGAGTTAGAAGCCTCCCAGTTAATGACGGCTACTCAGATACAAGACCTCATAAATAGGTCTGTCCAAGCTGCACTAGCCTCAACTATACATCCCTCTATTAAACCCTCAGTCTCTGGAGAGAAACCTAATAGGGGTAAAGCGCTTTCCAAGCGCAAACATATTAATGAACAACTCGACTCCCCGGCAGGGGAAGAAAATAATATGTCCAGGACAGGACCCACTCCGGCCTGTCAAACCCCACATCCTGAATACGACCGACCCTTGGGCCTCAAGGAGACCATTACAAAGAGGCATAAGTCCAATAAAAGGACCAAACCAGACTCGTACGACACATCGGAGGATGAGTCGTCAGAGGTCTCTGAGGTGGCCGAGAGTTTTGGACCAGAAAAGCACTGGATCGGTCCAATCGCAACAAACTGCGATCAGAGTGCCCCAGACCATATGTGGCCAAGAAAGTGGCACAAACACCGGAAATAGATCCGGTCCTGATGAAATATTTAACCCGCTCCGGCAAGTACTCCAAAAAAGGAATTGAACGTTCGTTCAAGGTGATACAGGATCGGATCTTAGACCTCCTGGGCCCGCTTACTAAAATTTTAAACCTGTCGGAACAGGCAGCCTCTACCTCCCAGCCGGTGGATTTAGGGCAACTAAGAGGGTGGGCCCAGCGTGCTATATGCATGCTCGGCAGCGCCAACACAACTTGTTCTATTGAACGCAGAAGGTCCATATTAATGAAATTGGAACCTCAATTGTCGCACCTTGCTGAGAATGAGCCGGGCCCTTCTGCTGAAGGCCTTCTCTTCGGCGAGGATTTGATCAAGAATATAAATAAATTTGTGTCCTTATTTACTAGCCTTGATAAGGCTCAGAATTCACTGAAAAAATCGGGTTCTAACCCTAAGGTTTTTGGCAAGGCCGGCAGAGGGAGAGGGCGCTCTGCCGGCCGCACTGCCTACTTCAGGCCCTACGCTAGACCAAATCCACAGCCGTACGCTCCTGCTCAGCAGTCATACACCTTGCCGGTGGCACAACCTGCCCCCTTTTTTCCACCACGTGGACGCCCCTGGAGGGGACGTGGAGGCCGAGGTTTCCCCAGATCCCGTCCGTCAGCCGGTGAGTATACATTCTCTTACACTATCACAAACACTTGTGGGGGGCAGACTGAAGTATTTTATCCACGTCTGGTCCATGATTACGGCAGACGCTTGGATCATCAATACTGTAAAGGGTTACCAGATAGATTTTCCGTCCCTTCCAGTACTGAACGTCAGGCCACATCCCATTTATTTCTCTTCCAAAACATGACACTCATAGACACCGAGCTTCAGGAGCTTGTAACAAAAAATGCAGTACAGGAGGTGGACCCCCTCTCCCCAGGGTTTATCAGCAATTTATTCCTTGTCAAGAAAAAGGATGGCGGCTATCGCCCTGTGATCAACCTAAGAGACCTGAATCAACACGTGACTTACCGTCACTTCAAGATGGAGGGTATCCACCTGTTACGCGACCTCTTATGGCCGGGCGACTGGTTAGTGAAGGTCGACCTGAAGGACGCGTATCTCACCGTCCCCATGCACCCATCCTCCCAACCTTTCCTAAGGTTTCTGTGGAGAGACCGAATGTGGCAATTCACCTGCCTGCCATTCGGATTATCATCGGCCCCTTGGTGTTTCACAAAGTTACTCAAGCCGGTAGTAGCGACTCTCAGGAGCAGAGGGGTGCGACTAATTATTTATCTGGACGACTTACTGATCATGGCAAGTTCCAGAGCACAAGTCTTGTTGCACAGTCAGTGGACTGTGGGGTTGTTGAAGGAACTAGGGTTCCTGATCAACGACAAAAAGTCCATTCTGACTCCTTCAAGATCGATGGAATTTCTAGGTTTCCTGGTGGATACCGAACAAGCAGTACTACGTCTACCCAATGCCAAACTAGCCCTGATTCGCAAAGAAATCAGGGCTGTGTTGTGCAAAGGTCAGGTGTCGTTACGGATGATTGCTCGAATAGTCGGCCTGTTGGCGGCTTCCATTCAAGCAATCTTTCCGGCCCCGCTCCATTATCGGGCACTTCAGAGGCTCAAGATCCTCCATCTTCGACAGGGTTTACGCTACGCAGACGAGATTGCTCTCTGCCCGGAGGCGGTGACGGAGTTACACTGGTGGCTACGCCATGCCGTCGAATGGAACGGCAAAACTATATTCAACTCCTGCCCAGACATCATCATAGAGTCCGATGCGAGTCGACATGGTTGGGGGGCACGCTGTGGTCGAGCCACAACAGGAGGGAGTTGGTCAGAAGACGAATCTCTTCTCCACATCAACGCACTGGAATTACTGGCGGCATTCTTTGCAATCAGGAGTTTTCTTCCACACAGATCCAATTGCTGCGTGTTATTACGCATGGACAATGTGGCGGCAGTGCAATATCTCAATCGCCTTGGAGGCACGAGATCCAGGATTCTGGCGAACATTGCGTCAGACTTCTGGCATTTTTGCCTATCCAGGGACATCATCCCAGTGGCGGAATACCTACCAGGTATATCCAACTCGGTGGCGGATTGGAATTCCCGTTACCTAGTCGATTACAGCGATTGGACGCTCGATCGATCTGTGTTTCTCATGATTCGAGAACTTTGGGGTCCCTTACATATGGATCTTTTTGCCTCTCGTCTCAACCGGCAATTACCCCGCTTTTACAGCTGGAGGCCGGACCCGGAAGCGTCAGCAGTGGACGCTTTTCGTCAAGTGTGGCCGCAGGGGATTCACTATGCGTTTCCCCCATTCCAGATGATTACCAGAGTTCTGCTGCAAGTAACAACTCAGAGAGCGACAGTGGTTCTGATCACTCCTTGGTGGCCCACGCAACCGTGGTTTCCCCTTCTCCTGGGGATGTCCATCGACTATCCCCGATTGATTCCCTGCGCACCTCTACTTCTCACGAATCCGATCGGGGAACCCCATCCGTTGATCCAGGAAGGCAAGCTTCCACTCCTCGTGTGGTTGGTCTCGGGGTCCCAGACGCTGGTAGCGACCTTTCACAATCAGCTAGAGACCTCCTCGCCCTGGCCTGGGCCCCAGGGACTAGATCGGCGTATCGATCAGCCTGGTACTTATGGGTTCGTTGGTGTGATCAACGACAGGTTGATCCCATTCAAGCACCTGTTCCCATCATAGTCAACTATATGGCAGATGCCTTTGAGGCCGGAAAATCTTACAGTTCCTTGAATGTTTACAGATCTGCCATATCGGCATATCACTGTCCGGTGGATTCTCTACCGGTTGGCAAACATCCGTTAGTGTGCAGATTATTACGGGGAGTGAAATTTAAACGTCCTCCCCGTCCTCGATATCAATCGACTTGGGATGTCTCCCGAGTATTAGACTTCTTTACCTCCTGGGATGCCAATGAAGCGCTATCCTTAAAATTTTTGTCGTTCAAATTGACTACACTACTTTGTCTGGTTTCCATTAAACGGGTGTCGGATGTTAGAGCATTGGACATCTCTAGGCGACAATTTTCGCCTGAAGGTGTCCGGTTCTCGGTTGTTCGGAGGACCAAGACGGGACTTCAGTCAGTCTTTTACCCTTATTTTCCGACTCATCCTCAACTTTGTGTAGTACGTTGTCTCCAAGCGTACGAGGCGCGGACAGCGACCTTACGTTCACTATCTCATACTCAACTTTTATTATCCTATGTGAAGCCCCATCTTCCAGTCAGTTCGGCCACTCTGGCCAGGTGGGTGCGGTCGGCCATGTCTATGGCGGGCATCGACGTTTCCTTGTTCGGTGCCCACTCTTCTAGAGGGGCTATGGCCACTAAAATGGTTACCTCAGGAGGTTCACTCGCGGACCTCTTATTGGCCGCCGATTGGTCGTCAGAGACGACTTTTCGTCAATTTTATTTTAGACCGGAGGAACACGTATCCGTGGCGGTACTCTGATTTGTCTTGCATTACTATTTTCTGTTGTCTGTATTTGTTAAGCTTTAAACTTGCAAGATATGAGCCTCCTGTCTGATATATAAATCGAGATTTTCCTAGCTAATGTGACGGAAAATATAAGTTATATGAAGACAGGAGGCGAGTATCTTCCCTCCCGACCCACCCTATGATGATGTTTGTTTTTCTTTTTAGGATACTGAACAGAATGGTCGACGACGTCTTCGTGGCAGTGGAAGCTGAAATGTTCGGTTCCTGTTGTTCTTACAGAGTTCCTGATCCAGAGGGTCAGAAGGTTCACGGCCCGGTTGGCCGTTTGTTCAAGGGTTCCTGAGACGGAGCTATGCTACATGGCGGTGTTCCAGGACTAAGTTGTCAGTCTAGACATCGCAGCAAGAAAGAGGAGGTGGATCTTCCAGCAGCCTCATTTATAGCACCAGTCAACAGGAAATGGGAGGAGGAAGGCGCAAGGGCTGCTGGGAGTTGTAGTTTTTTCAAAAAGTTATATTAAATACATTATTTTAATAAAATTCTGCTATGGGCATTAATAAAAGAAAGATTAATGCAAGATACTCGCCTCCTGTCTTCATATAACTTTTATTTTCCGTCACATTAGCTAGGAAAATCTCGATTTATTATAGTATTATATATTATAGTGATATATATATAGTTATTATAGTCTAGTAATATATAGTTATTACAATCTAGTAATATATAGTTATTATAGTCTAGTAATATATAGTTATTATAGTCAAGTAATATATAGTTATTATAGTCTAGTAATATATAGTTATTATAGTCTAGTAATATATAGTTATTATAGTGATATATATAGTTATTATAGTCTAGTAATATATAGTTATTATAGTCTAGTAATATATAGTTATTACAGTCTAGTAATATATAGTTATTATAGTCAAGTAATATATAGTTATTATAGTCTAGTAATATATAGTTATTATAGTCTAGTAATATATAGTTATTATAGTCTAGTAATATATAGTTATTATAGTGATATATATAGTTATTATAGTCTAGTAATATATAGTTATTATAGTCTAGTAATATATAGTTATTATAGTGATATATATATAGTTATTATAGTCTAGTAATATATAGTTATTATAGTCTAGTAATATATAGTTATTATAGTCAAGTAATATATAGTTATATATCAGACAGGAGGCTCGTATCTTGCATTAATCTTTCTTTATTAATGCCCATAGCAGAAAATTAAACTTTCAGGTTAATGTATTGAAAGAAAAACGTTTTGCAAAACTACATCTCCCAGCAGCCCCTTTGAGGACTAGTAGCCAATCATATGCCGATGACCTCTATAAAGGGAACTGCTGTGCCATAACTCCTCCTCTTTCTTTCTGCTCATAGCGACAGATAAGTATTTCTCTTCACACTGTATTCATAAATATAAGTTTTTTCCTTACTAACATTCGGGGGTACTCTATCGGTATACCCCTGTCCTTATCCCTGCTGGTGACTGCGTTCGCGTTCATCAGCCGGGTGTTACTAAATCCTATTAATCCTATTAAATTCTATTTTCCTCACGGACACGGCACTTGTTGCACAGTGTCCCCAGTTTTCACCTTCTATATTTTTCCGGCGCAGGTCGCCCCACTGACGACCCTGCGCTCCGTTCTTTGTTCCCCTTTATTCATTCATACCTTTCTCCCAGCGCCATATTGCGGCGCCATTTTCTCCTTCTCCCTCAGTTCACTGTTCCCGCCGCTCTCGGCCTTCCCGCGCGTCTGACGCGCTCGGAGGGGCGGTCCGTTCTAGGGGCGGCAACCAACGACCAGAGACCCGGAGTGGCGTAATCTCGCGAGATTTCGTCCCCGGGCTCTCTAGCTCCGCTGTACCTCTCACCACAGCTCTCAGTTCAGCGCTGTCGGTGAGGAGAGTCAGAGCCGGAGCGTTACGGAGCATCTGTGCAGTTAACAGGTTTTTTCCTGTCCTCCTGTGCTACTGTTCCCCTATAGGCCCCTTCCCTGGCAGGTCTACCCTTGACCTCCCTCTCAGAACCCTATATATATACCACTTTGTGTATATATATATATATATATATATATATACATACATACATACTTACCTATATTTCTTCTGATATGTCTGAGGAGGCCAATACCAGCTCCCTTCCTGGGATGAGCTCCCAATCTGAAGCAGCGCAGTTCATGAATGCTGCACAAATTCAGGAACTGATTAGCAAGTCAGTTCAGGCGGCCCTTGCATCTGCCGCTTTACCGTCAGGGTCTCATCAACCCTTACCACCAATGTCACTGCCAATCGCAAATGACTCGATTATTAAGAAAGGCAAAGCCTCGCACAAGCGTAAGCACACAGTGCCCGCTCACGACTCCCCGGCAGGGGAAGATAATTCCATGCTCCGGGCAACCTCTATCACGGTTAGCCAACCCACTTTACCTTCAGACTCTCTCCGACCCTCGGGCCTCGAGGAGATAACAACTAAGAGGCATAGATCCGCCAGGCGGGCAAAGCCAGATTCTTATGTGGACACCTCTGAGGAGGATACGTCCGGAGAATCTGAATCCTCTGCAGAGTCTGACGCATATGATGAGGAAAGTGGGACTACTGCGTTTCCCAACAACGCTACCCCTGAAATCCAGGGCGAAATAATTCTTGACTCTCTCGGAGAGCCATTTTTTGACCCGGATGCGATTTCCCACCCTCGCTCCGGAGATTGGGCACCTCTCCCACAGGTCTCTAGTTTTATAGAACACTGGACCCGTAGGTCCCTGGGGAGATCAAATAGGAGTAAACTTAAGGCAGAATGCCCTAGACCCTCGATTCCGAGGAAAGTGACCGATACCCCAACGGTAGATCCCATCCTCGTTAAATACCTTACCAAAAATGGTAAATTTCCAAAAAAGGGCATTGAACGGTCCTTTAGATCAATACAGGACCATATCCTGGATCTTCTAGGACCTTTGACGAAGATCCTAAATCTTTCTGAGCAGGCCGCTGCATCCAGCCAGCCTGTGGATCTCACCCAACTTAGAGGTTGGGCCCAGAGGGCCATTTGTATGTTAGGAGCCGCAAATATGACTTGCTCGGTCGAAAGACGGAGATCCATTCTCATGCGATTGGACCCTCAACTGTCCCATCTCGCTGAGTCAGAACCAGGTCCCTCTGCTGAGGGCATGCTTTTTGGCGATAATCTTATTAAAGATATCAACAAATTTGTGGGTTTGTTTACTTCACTGGACAAGGCCCAAACGTCCTTGAAAAAGTCCACTCCCGCAAATAAGGTTTTTGTCAAGGTCGGCAGACATAGGGGCCGCTCTGCCGGCCGATCTAATTATTACAGGCCACCACCCAGAGCTCCAGCTCAATATGCACAGGCTCCTCCATCCTACCAGATTCCTGTGGCGCAACCCGCGCCGTTCTTCCCTCCCAGGGGTAGACCATGGAGAGGACGTGGTGCCCGAGGCTATCCCCGCTCTCGACCATTCACTGGTGAGTACTCCTCTACATATACATTCACATATCCCAGTGGGGGGCAGACTACAGTCTTTTATCCACACCTGGTCTGCGATTACGGCAGACTCATGGATCCTCAACACGGTGGCGGGGTACCAAATAGAGCTCCACTCCCTTCCGGTGTTGGGCATAATACCACCCCCCATACAGTTCTCCGACCTAAACGTTGTTCTTATAGACAACGAATTACAAGATCTCCTGTCCAAAGGAGCAGTGATAGAGGTCAATCCAACCTCCACGGGGTTTATCAGCAACCTCTTCTTGATCAAGAAGAAGGGTGGCGGATTCCGCCCGGTCATAAACCTTCGCAATTTGAACCAACACGTAGTGTATCGACACTTCAAGATGGAAGGGATCCACTTCCTACGGGACCTCTTGTGGCCGGGGGATTGGCTGATAAAGGTAGACTTGAAAGACGCCTACCTCACCGTGCCCATTCATCCATCATCCCAACAGTTTCTCCGTTTCCTTTGGAGAGGGCGAATGTGGCAATTCACTTGCCTCCCCTTCGGCCTATCGTCCGCCCCATGGTGCTTCACCAAACTCCTGAAGCCCGTGGTAGCATCCCTGCGCAGCAGAGGCGTAAGGATGATCATATATCTGGACGATCTGCTCATTATGGCTCGGTCCAGAACCCAAGCCATTTCCCATATGCATTGGACGGTTTCTTTATTACAGGAATTGGGTTTCCTGATCAACCACGGAAAATCTGTGCTCGTCCCGGCTCAGGAAATGGAATTCCTGGGGTTTTTGGTGGATACCCAACAAGCGGTTCTCCGGCTTCCCAAGTCCAAACTAGCCCTTATTCGCAAGAAAATCAGGGCGGTACTCCGCAAGGGTCGCGTTTCACTACACGTCCTTGCGCGTCTGGTGGGCCTCCTACCGGCCTCCATCCAGGCCATATTTCCAGCCCCCCTTCACTATCGGGCCCTTCAGAGACTAAAAACACTACACCTCCGACAAGGCCTCAGATATGCGGACGAAGTACCCCTCTGTCCGGAAGCCAAGGAGGAACTACAGTGGTGGCTGCATCATGCCGTCGACTGGAATGGCAAGACCATATTCAACTCCAGCCCGGACTTCATCATAGAGTCGGATGCGAGCCGACAGGGCTGGGGCGCTCGGTGCGGAGAGTCCTCTACAGGAGGGACGTGGTCCGCAGAGGAATCTCTATTACACATCAACGCGCTGGAATAGCTGGCGGCATTCTTCGCCATAAAAAGTTTCTTACCACACGCATTCAAATGCTGCGTGTTGTTGCGCATGGACAATGTGACAGCGGTTCAATACGTCAACCGCTTGGGAGGTGCTAGATCCAAAATCCTGGCGGATATTGCAAAGGATTTTTGGCACTTCTGTCTTCTCCGCGACATAGTTCCAGTGGCGGAATACATTCCGGGGGTTTCCAACTCAGTGGCAGACTGGAATTCCCGTTACATGATCGATGCCAGCGACTGGAAACTGGATCGATCAGTATTCCTGGCGTTACAGCGACTCTAGGGTCCATTTCTCTTGGACCTATTCGCTTCACGTCTCAACCACCAACTGCCCCGCTTTTACAGCTGGAGACCGGACCCGGCAGCTTGCGCAGTCGACGCGTTTCGCCAACACTGGCCGGCGGGGACGCATTATGCGTTCCCGCCATGTCCTATGATCTCCAAGCTTCTCCTCCATGTAATGACTCAGCGTGCAACGATAGTGTTGATCACCCCCTGGTGGCCGACTCAACCGTGGTTCCCTCTCCTACTGGGGATGGCGATCGATTATCCACGGTTGCTTCCTCCCCTCCAACATCTCCTCACCAATCCAACCAAGGGTCTCCATCCTCTGGTGTTGGAGGGCAACCTGCCTCTCCTGGCGTGGTTGGTTTCGGGGTCTCGGAATCAGATAACGAACTTTCAAAATCAGCTAGAGATCTTCTCGCCCTGGCCTGGGCCCCCGGGACTCGATCGGCTTATCGATCAGCCTGGAGACTCTGGGTTCGTTGGTGTGATCAACGGCAGGTTGATCCAGTTCACGCCCCTGTATCCATAGTGGTCAACTATTTAGCCGACTCCTTCGAGTCAGGAAAGTCATTTAGTTCCATCAACGTCTACCGGTCGGCCATCTCGGCCTACCATAATCCGGTAGACACTTTACCCGTCGGCAAATATCCCCTGGTTTGTCGACTCTTGAGGGGCATTAAGTTTAAACGACCCCCACGTCCCAAATACCAGGCCACTTGGGACGTCGCCAAGCTACTCGACTTATTTTCCGCATGGGCGGAAAATGATGACCTTCCCATACGGTTATTATCTTTTAAACTGACCGTCCTTTTATGTCTGGTCTCCATTAAACGGGTTTCAGACGTGAAAGCCTTGGATGTATCCAGACGTCAATTCTCACCGGACGGCGTTCGGTTTTCGGTCGTCCGTAGGACCAAGACCGGGATTCACTCGATCTTTTATCCCTTCTTCCCTGACCATCCTGGACTCTGTGTTGTTCGTTGCCTTCAGACATATGAAGCACAGACAGCGGGGTTGCAGTCTTCGGAGTCCTCTCAACTCCTTATTTCCTATGTCCGACCCCATTTGCCGGTGTCATCGGCGACGTTAGCCCGATGGGTTCGATCCGCCATGGACATGGCAGGGATAGATGTTTCCCTTTTCGGCGCACACTCTTCCAGGGGCGCCATGGCCACTAAGGTAGTTACCTCAGGGGGCTCCCTTGTGGATCTGCTTTTAGCGGCGGACTGGTCGTCAGAGACGACTTTTCGCAGATTCTATTTCAGACCGGAGTCTCACGTATCCATGTCGGCCCTTTCTACTGTGAGCTAATTTACTGGTTATACATGTTATTTGTAATGTTTACTGTTGAGCTTTAAACTTGCAAGATACGAGCCTCCTGTCTGATATATAAATCGAGATTTTCCTAGCTTCCGCGACAGAAAATATTAGTTATATGAAGACAGGAGGCGAGTATCTTCCCTCCCAACCCAACCCTATTATGGTGTTCTTTTCTATTTTCTGGTTTCAGGATACTGAAGAGCGCCTGCGTTTAGGTGTTGGCGGCTGAGATGTTCCTGTTGTCCCCGTTGGGACGTTGTTTCTTCTGTTCGGTTCTTCAGAGGACGGCAATCCCGTGGCTGCTCTTGCAACGGCGCTCCGGTTCCAGAGGTCCGTCGTCAGGATGTGGAGTCAAGTTGGAGTCTATGTTCGGCTTTCCTGTGTCGGCTATGACGTCGGGTCAAGAAAGAGGAGGAGTTATGGCACAGCAGTTCCCTTTATAGAGGTCATCGGCATATGATTGGCTACTAGTCCTCAAAGGGGCTGCTGGGAGATGTAGTTTTGCAAAATGTTTTTCTTTCAATACATTAACCTGAAAGTTTAATTTTCTGCTATGGGCATTAATAAAGAAAGATTAATGCAAGATACTCGCCTCCTGTCTTCATATAACTAATATTTTCCGTTGCGGAAGCTAGGAAAATCTCGATTTATTATAGTCTAGTAATATATAGTTATTATAGTGATATATATAGTTATTACAGTCTAGTAATATATAGTTATTATAGTCTAGTAATATATAGTTATTATAGTCTAGTAATATATAGTTATTATAGTCTAGTAATATATAGTTATTATAGTCTAGTAATATATAGTTATTATAGTGATATATATAGTTATTATAGTCTAGTAATATATAGTTATTATAGTCTAGTAATATATAGTTATTACAGTCTAGTAATATATAGTTATTATAGTCTAGTAATATATAGTTATTATAGTCTAGTAATATATAGTTATTATAGTCTAGTAATATATAGGTATTATAGTCTAGTACCGTAATATATAGTTATTACAGTCTAGTAATATATAGTTATTATAGTAATATAGATAAACAATAATGGCCGTAAATGTTGTCCCCCCTGAAAAGTTTCTATAAAATGAAGTATTTCTCACAGGAAATAATTGCAGTAACACATGTTTATTCCCTTTGTGTGTGTGTGTGTGTGTGTGTGTGTATGTATATATAGATCTCCTCTCCCCCTGTATATATATATATATATATATATATATATATATATAGATCTCCTCTCCTCTGTATATATATATATATATAGATCTCCTCTCCTCTGTATATATATATATATATATATATATATATAGATCTCCTCTCCTCTGTGTGTATATATATATATATATATATATATATATATATACAAGGGTTGGTGTGAGACAGCACCGGGGACTAACCTTCGTGCATGTGAAACACCCAGCCAGCCTGGTGTTAATGTGTGCAAAGTCCAGGAATCACAGCACCAATAGGTCTAGGATCTTCATAAGCTGGTTTCTTTATTCACCCCAAAAATACAACGTTTCGGCAACAATAGCCTTTATCAAGCATATATATATATAGAGAGAGAGAGAGAGAGAGAGAGAGAGAGAGAGAGAGAGAGAGAGAGAGAGAGAGAGAGAGAGATCTCCTCTCCTCTGTATATATATATATATATTGCAGTAACACAGGTTTTCCTATACATATGTTTATTCCCTTTGTGTGTATATATATATATATATATATATATATATATATATATATATAGATCTCCTCTCCTCTGTGTGTATATATATATATATATATAGATCTCCTCTGTACATATATATATATATATATATATATAGATCTCCTCTCCTCTGTGTATATATATATATATATATAGATCTCCTCTCCTCTGTATATATATATATATATATATATATAGATCTCCTCTCCTCTGTATATATATATATATATATATATATATATATATATATATATAGATCTCCTCTCCTCTGTATATATATATATATATATATATATAGATCTCCTCTCCTCTGTATATATATATTGCAGTAACACAGGTTTTCCTATACACATGTTTATTCCCTTTGTGTATATATATATATATATATATATATATAGATCTCCTCTCCTCTGTGTGTAGCCACAGACCATGAGTGAACTCTCTTTAAAATATTGGGGGTTGTCCAACAAAAGTGAATTTGTTCCCCAGCTCAATTCCCAGACTGTGGACACGTTTTCTGAGCTTGTGAACAAAGACATAGATGATTTAAAGCAGAAACGCAGAGGAATAGTGTGGTGGGGACGACATAATTTGTCTAGAACAGAAAGAGATGCCCTTGAGTCCCTGGTCCATAATGACGACTTAGTCATAAAACCTGCAGATAAGGGAGGGGCAGTCGTCATTATGGACCGGAGTCTATATTTAGAAGAACTCTACAGACAGCTTGAGGATACATCTGTATACAAATGTACAATGGTAGATCCCAAAATTATGATTACCAATAGATTGAAGACATTGGTGGATCATGCATTTGCGTTGGATGTGATTGATAGTGAATTACACAGATTTTTACTACCGTCCCACCCGGTGACCCCGGTCATATATATCCTGCCCAAGATCCACAAGAATCTGCAACGACCTCCAGGACGTCCTATTGTTTCAGGGTGTGAGTCTATCTTGAGTCCAGCAGCAATTTTTGTGGATCGGGTCCTAAGGGAATATGCTATTACAGCACGGTCGTATCTACAGGACACGACAGATTTTTTGAACAAGATAGCTGATGTAACTTTACCTGAAAATGTGATTCTAGTCTCTTTTGATGTTACTAGTCTGTATACTAGCATTAACCATGATAGGGGTCTGGAGTGTGTGAGGAGGGCCCTGATGAGCTCCCGATACTCGGATGAGTGTAGGGAGTTCATTTTGGGACTCGTGGAAATCATTCTGACTTGTAATTACTTCTTATGTGACGACCGGTTCTATATCCAACTAAAAGGGACGGCCATGGGGTCCAATATGGCCCCCACCTATGCCAACATGGTTATGGCAGAGTTGGAGGAGATGTCGGTCTATGTGTCCCACCACTTCAGCCTTGTGCTGAAGTGGTGGAGATACATAGATGACATCTTTGCCATTTGGAGTGGCAATGAGACACAGTTGGGTGAGTTTTTTAATTTCCTTAACTGTATTGATCAGGACATTAAATTTACTATGGTGTATTCTAAGGTAGGCATACAGTTCTTAGATACCTGGGTCTATATAGCAGGAAGGAGACTCAAAACTGACTTGTATGTGAAGGATACGGACAGAAACAACTTACTCCATTATAGTAGCCTACATCCGAAAAGGATGGTCCGCTCCTTGCCATACAGTCAGTTTTTAAGAGTCAAAAGGATAGTGGATGACCCAATACAGCTTGAACAAAGATTAGGTGACATGGAAGATAAGTTCATGTCTAGAGGGTACCCTAAAAAACTTATTAGGGAACAACAAGAAAAAGCAAGAGGATTAAATAGGTCCACACTACTACAGACAACACCCAGGGTAAAACACCAAAATAGGATACCCTTCATCTCCACTTACAATGGATATAGCAAAGAGGTGGCACAGATTATTCACAAACATTGGTCAGTGATATCACACTCGTATACAAATGTACCAGAACTTCAGACTCCTCCTTTGCTCTCATATAGACGATCAGTCAGTTTGAGAGACAAGGAGGTGAAATCAGACATTTTTCCAGTCAAACATGATTTGGCCCCATAACTGAGACCTGGATGTTACCCCTGTCTCAGTTGTGAAAACTGTAGTCTGATGATCAAGGGTGACTGTTTCACCCATCCTCAAACTAAATACAAATACAACATTAGGCATCATGTTACATGTAAGACAGATTATGTGATTTATGTCATTATTTGCCCCTGCAATTTAATCTATGTAGGGGAAACCAGCAATTCATCCAAGACTGGACTCAACAATCACAAATCTTCCATCAGGACTAAAAAAACGGAACTACCCATCCCAAGACACTTCCTAGAATTTGGTCACAATGTAAGTCAACTTAGATTCACTATTATTGAACATGTCCCCATGCCCAAAAGAGGAGGGAATAGACAAAAAGAGGTGATGTGGATTGATAAATTAAATTCATTACATCCAAACGGCCTTAATATAGATTTTCCTGTTCGTGCCTTTAATTAGGCATTTCTACGTCTCCGTGATTCTTTAGGAACTTTGAAATTGCAGAGCCAGCGATGTTCCCCTATTTCTATAGGTTTTGTTAGCTACTCCGTAGTAATGGTGCTGTAACTTTTTTATATTTGTCACTTACACTATGCCTCTCTATGTTTCTAGATACTCACCATCTGGGTCCGGAGACGAGTTGGCGTTACACCTGTGACCACCATAAGGATTCTGCTGAATATACAGGGTAATTTAGGATGTCAAACATCCCACACCAATTTTTGATTGCAGCTTTATGGGATCTTGGACATAGTATTGGGGATGACCTAGTTTAGAAAAGGGCTTAAGATATTTATTTATTTAATCACATTGTATTAGGGAGCGCATAATGGGGGTTATGCATGTCCCAGTGGGCAACTCTGCCGAACTATATATGGAACCACATAGTGAAGGAGTCCTAGCTGTGGGACCAGAACACGGAGATGGTTCCTTGAGAACAGGCTTTAGACCTGATATGAAAGTGGTCAGATTAGGCTGCCGACACCACTGGTTTCTGTCCATAGGACAGACCCCTGTAAAATGAGCCATGGCCGCAAACCATATACAATGTAGGGTGCTATACCTTTTGAGCTGAATATATGATACATTTATTTAAAAATGATTCTTGCCCATAATTATAGGTTAGTATGGTCATCCTCAGTACTTTACCTTGCCCTTAAACTTGCCAGTACTCAACATGGCGCCCGTACTTTAGTTGTTGATGTGCGCGTGCGCACAGAATATTAGCACATGCGCTGTGGAGATATGGACACCTTACCCGGCAACTGGTGACGACTTCCGGCGACGACCGGAAGTAACGAATCGGCACCTGCGTACTGGGTTTGTGTACAAACACCCTGCTCTCAACGGAAGTTGACACCGATTGGACATCCACGCTGCTGTCAACAGGTGAACGCCGCCTCTTGAACCGGACCTCAGATGAATTTATTAGAGTTTATATGCACGGTACACTATTGAATCACTGTATTATATGAATAATATGTAAGCACTATATATGATTGTATACCGCTGTATTTATAACACATGTATATGAGACCGATGATGGTCTATTGGAGTACTTTTCTAGTTTGTTTTGATTTTGGTTTGGGCACACCCCCCTCATTTGTGTATCCAATTGAAGGGCCTATATATACACATGCTTGTATAATGTTTGATATGCTTGAGAAAGGCTCTATTGTCGAGCCGAAACGTAGCTTTCCTGCACAGATGTGTGAATAAACCCAACGCTTTCACTGGTATACTGGTGTGCCGCTTCTACTTGATTCTACATATTACTTGGGAGTTGGTCGGTTCCCGAAGCTTGGCACCCGGGCGGATCTGGAATCCTGGTGCACGGTGCTCCCCTTGATCTATTATTTCTATATATATATATATATATATATATATATATATATATAGATAGATATATATATATATAGATCTCCTCTCCTTTGTGTATATATATATATATATATATATATATATATATATATATTGCAGTAACACAGGTTTTGCTATACACATGTTTATTCCCTTTGTGTGTATTGGAACTAAACCAAAAAAGGAGGAAAAAAAGCAAATTGGACATAATGTCACCAAACTCCAAAAATGGTCCGGACACAATTATTGGCCCCTTTCATAATTGTGGATAAATAAGATTGTTTCCAGCCTGTGATGTTCCTTTATACTCACCTGGGGCAAGTAACAGGTGTGGGCAATATAAAAATCACACCTGACAGCAGATAAAAAGGAGAGAAGTTCACTTAGTCTTTGCATTGTGTGTCTGTGTGTGTCACACTAAGCAAGGACAACAGAAAGAGGAGAAGAGAACAGAAAGAGGAGGAGAAGAGAACAGAAAGAGGAGGAGAAGAGAACAGAAAGAGGAGGAGAAGAGAACAGAAAGAGGAGGAGAAGAGGAGAACAGAAAGAGGAGAAGAGGAGAACAGAAAGAGGAGAAGAGAACAGAAAGAGGAGAAGAGAACAGAAAGAGGAGAAGAGAACAGAAAGAGGAGAAGAGAACAGAAAGAGGAGGAGAGAACAGAAAGAGGAGGAGAGAACAGAAAGAGGAGAAGAGAGAACAGAAAGAGGAGGAGAGAACAGAAAGAGGAGGAGAGAACAGAAAGAGGAGAAGAGAACAGAAAGAGGAGGAGGGAACAGAAAGCGGAGAAGAGAACAGAAAGAGGAGAAGAGAACAGAAAGAGGAGAAGAGAACAGAAAGAGGAGAAGAGAACAGAAAGAGGAGAAGAGAACAGAAAGAGGAGAAGAGAACAGAAAGAGGAGAAGAGAACAGAAAGAGGAGAAGAGAACAGAAAGAGGAGAAGAGAACAGAAAGAGGAGGAGAGAACAGAAAGAGGAGAAGAGAACAGAAAGAGGAGGAGAGAACAGAAAGAGGAGGAGAGAACAGAAAGAGGAGGAGAGGAGAACAGAAAGAGGAGGAGAGAGAACAGAAAGAGGAGAAGAGAACAGAAAGAGGAGGAGAGAACAGAAAGAGGAGAAGAGAACAGAAAGAGGAGGAGAGAACAGAAAGAGGAGAAGAGAACAGAAAGAGGAGAAGAGAACAGAAAGAGGAGAAGAGAACAGAAAGAGGAGAAGAGAACAGAAAGAGGAGAAGAGAACAGAAAGAGGAGGAGAGAACAGAAAGAGGAGAAGAGAACAGAAAGAGGAGGAGAGAACTGTCTGAGGACTTGAGAACCAAAATTGTGGAAAAATATCAACAATCTCCAGGTTACACGTCCATCTCCAGAGATCTAGATTTGTCTTTGTCCACAGTGCGCAACATTATCAAGAAGTTTACACCCCATGGAACTGTAGATAATCTCCCTGGGCGTGGACGGAAGAGAAAAACTGATGAAAGGTGTCACCGCAGGATAGTCCGGATGGTGGATAAGCAGCCCCAAACAAGTTCCAAAGATATTCAAGCTGTCCTGCAGGATCAGGGAGCATTAGTGTCAGCGTGAACTATCCGTCCACATTTATATGAAATAAAACGCTATGGAGGAGACCCAGGAGGACCCACTATAGAGGAGACCCAGGAGGACCCCACTATGGAGGAGACCAAGGAGGACCCCACTATGGAGGAGACCAAGGAGGACCCCACTATGGAAGAGACCAAGGAGGACCCCACTATGGAGGAGACCAAGGAGGACCCCGCTATGGAGGAGACCCAGGAGGACCCCACTATGGAGGAGACCCAGGAGGACCCCACTATGGAGGAGACCCAGGAGGACCCCACTATGGGAGGAGACCCAGGAGGACCCCACTATGGAGGAGACCCAAGAGGACCCCACTGCTGACACAGAGACATAAAAAACCAAGACTACATTTTACCAAAATGAACTTGAGTAACCAAAATCCTTCTGGGAAAACGTCTTGTGGACAGATGAGACAAGATAGAGCTTTTTGGTAAAGCCCATCATTCTACTGTTTACCGAAAACGGAATGAGGCCTACAAAGAAAAGAGCACAGTACCTACAGTGACATATGGGGGAGGTCAGTGATGTTTTGGGTTGTTTTGCTGCCTCTGGCACTGGGGGCCTTGAATGTGTACAAGACATCATGAAATCTGAGGATTACCAATGGATTTTGGGTCGCACTGTACAGCCCAGTGTCAGAAAGCTGGGATTGTGTCTGAGATCTTGGGTCTTCCAGCAGGAAAATGACCCCAAACATAAAAAGACCCCAGAAATGGATGACAACAAAGCGCTGGAGAGTTCTGAAGTGTCAGCAATGAGTTGTCACGATGCCGGCTGGCAGGAGGTGGATCCTCTGTGCCAGAGAGGGATTGGCGTGGACCGTGCTAGTGGACCGGTTCTAAGTCACTACTGGTTTTCACCAGAGCCCGCCGCAAAGCGGGATGGTCTTGCTGCGGCGGTAGTGACCAGGTCGTATCCACTAGCAACGGCTCAACCTCTCTGGCTGCTGAAGATAGGCGCGGTACAAGGGAGTAGACAGAAGCAAGGTCGGACGTAGCAGAAGGTCGGGGCAGGCAGCAAGGATCGTAGTCAGGGGCAACGGCAGAAGGTCTGGAACACAGGCTAGGAACACACAAGGAAACGCTTTCACTGGCACAATGGCAACAAGATCCGGCGAGGGAGTGAAGGGGAAGTGAGGTATAAATAGGGAGTGCACAGGTGAACACACTAATTGGAACCACTGCGCCAATCAGCGGCGCAGTGGCCCTTTAAATCGCAGAGACCCGGCGCGCGCGCGCCCTAGGGAGCGGGGCCGCGCGCGCCGGGACAGGACAGACGGAGAGCGAGTCAGGTACGGGAGCCGGGATGCGCATCGCGAGCGGGCGCCACCCGCATCGCGAATCGCATCACGGCTGGAGACGGTATCGCAGCGCACCGGGTCAGTGGAGCTGCCCGGAGCGCTGCGGTAGCGAGAGTGAAGCGAGCGCTCCGGGGAGGAGCGGGGACCCGGAGCGCTCGGCGTAACATGAGTCCAGATCTAAATCCCATTGATCACCTGTGGAGAGATCTTATAATTACTGTTGGGAAAAGGCGCCGTCCAATAAGAGACCTGGAGCAGTTTGTAAAGGAAGAGTGGTCCAACATTCCGGCTGAGAGGTGTAAGAAGCTTATTGATGCTTATAGGAAGAGTGGTCCAACATTCCAGCTGAGAGGTGTAAGAAGCTTATTGATGCTTATAGGAAGAGAGGTCCAACATTCCGGCTGAGAGGTGTAAGAAGCTTATTGATGGTTATAGGAAGAGTGGTCCAACATTCCGGCTGAGAGGTGTAAGAAGCTTATTGATGCTTATAGGAAGAGAGGTCCAACATTCTGGCTGAGAGGTGTAAGAAGCTTATTGATGCTTATAGGAAGAGTGGTCCAACATTCCGGCTGAGAGGTGTAAGAAGCTTATTGATGCTTATAGGAAGAGTGGTCCAACATTCCGGCTGAGAGGTGTAAGAAGCTTATTGATGGTTATAGGAAGAGTGGTCCAACATTCCGGCTGAGAGGTGTAAGAAGCTTATTGATGGTTATAGGAAGAGTGGTCCAACATTCCGGCTGAGAGGTGTAAGAAGCTTATTGATGCTTATAGGAAGAGAGGTCCAACATTCTGGCTGAGAGGTGTAAGAAGCTTATTGATGGTTATAGGAAGAGTGGTCCAACATTCCGGCTGAGAGGTGTAAGAAGCTTATTGATGCTTATAGGAAGAGTGGTCCAACATTCCAGCTGAGAGGTGTAAGAAGCTTATTGATGCTTATAGGAAGAGTGGTCCAACATTCCAGCTGAGAGGTGTAAGAAGCTTATTGATGCTTATAGGAAGAGTGGTCCAACATTCCAGCTGAGAGGTGTAAGAAGCTTACTGATGCTTATAGGAAGAGTGGTCCAACATTCCGGCTGAGAGGTGTAAGAAGCTTATTGATGGTTATAGGAAGACACTGATTTCACTTATTTTTTCCAAAGGGTGTGCAACCAAAAATTAAGTTAAGGGGCCAATAATTACGGCCATGACTGTAGTTATTATAGTAATATATATTTATTAGAGTAATATACAGTGGGGATGAAAAGTTTGGGCCCCCAGGTAACAATGTGTATTAATGTGCATAAAGAAGCCAAGGAAAGATGGAAAAATCTCCATAAGGCATCAGATTACAGATTAGACCTTCTTATAATATGTCACCAAAAGTTACATTTTATTTCCTGCAGAGTTAATATCTTGTACTGCCCCCTTTGGCAAGTATCACAGCTTGTAAACACTTTTTGTAGCAGCCAAGAGTCTTTCAGTTCTTGTTTGAGGTATCTTTGCCCATTCTTCCTTACAAAAGTCTTCCAGTTCTTTGAGATTTCTGGGCTGTCTGTCACGCACTGCTCTTTTAAGGTCTATCCATAGGTTTTCAATTATGTTGAGGTCAGGAGATTGTGAAGGCCTTGGCAAAACCTTCAGTTTACGCCTCTTGATGTAATCCCCCGTGGATTTCGAGGTGTGTTTAGGATCATTATCCATTTGTAGAAGCCATCCTCTCTTTAACTTCAGCTTTTTCACAGATGGCATCAAGTTAGCATCCAAAATTTGCTGAAATTTTATTGAATCCATTTTTCCTTCTACTCTTGAGATGTTCTCAGTGCCACCGGCTGCAATACAACCCCAAAGCATGATTGATCCACCCCCATGCTTAACAGTTGGACAGAGGTTCTTTTCATTAAATTCTGTTCCCCTTCTTCTCCAATCGTACCTTTGCTCCTTCTGGCCAAAAAGTTAAATTTTAACCTCATTGGTCCACAGAACTTGTTTCCAAAATGCATCAGGCTTGTCTATATGTTCATTTGTAAAGTTCAAACGCTGATTTTTGTGGTGAGGACGTAGAAGAGGTTTTCTTCTGATGACTCTTCCATGAAGACCATATTTGTACTAGTATCTCTTTATAGTGGAATAGTGGACCACAACTCCAGTGTCTGCCAGATCTTTCTGGAGGGATTGTGCAGTCAAATGTGGGTTTTGAATTGTTTTTCTCACAATCCTGCGAGCTGTTCTGTCTGATATTTTTCTTGGTCTTCCAGATCTTGCTTTAACTTCCACTGTTCCTGATGACTGCCATTTCTTAATTACATTCTGAACAGAGGATATTGACATCTGAAAACGTTTTGCTATCTTCTTATATCCTTCTCCAGCTTTGTGAGCGTCAACTATTTTCAGTTTCAGATTTCTAGACAACTGCTTAGAAGAACCCATGGTGCTGATTGTTGGGGCAAGGTCAGATGAGTCTGGGCATTTATAACCTTTGAGATTGACATCACGTGGTCTTCCCAGATGATAATTGAGAACAATCCATGACACTGGCAGGTCTCAGCTGTATAAAGGGGGCAGTGCATGCTATAAATTCTGCAGGGGGCACAAACTTTTGCAGACGCCATTTTTTTGTTTTCTGTTATTGTGAAAGTGTAAATGATGGAAATAAAATGTAACTTTTGGTGACATATTATAAGAATGTCTCATCTGTAATTTGATGCCTTTTGGAGATTTTTCCATCTTTCCTTGGCTTCTTTATGCAGATTAATACAAATATTTACCTGGGGGCCCAAACTTTTCATCCCCACTGTATATATAGTTATTATAGTAATATAGATATAGTTGATCTGTAGAATAGATTGGCGCGTACTGATAAGAAGGCCTCAGTCATGTGACCTGTCTGCGGCAGCGGCTGATCGCTCACCTGTCCCCAAGGCTGAGGCTGGAGATCAGAGAGGCGACACTAGATATTAATCAGATAAGAGGCGTCGGGGGAGGTGACGCTTATCTCCCGCTCCCCCCGCTGACCTTCGTTTCCCACCTGTTATGTTTGATGTCAGTGATTTACGAGGTGACGCGGAGGCGGCCGCTCCTTCATCTCACGGAACTGACACCTGCGACATGTTGTAGGGATCAGCGGAGCAGGGGGGGGGGGGGGGGTGAGAGGAGCAGGGGGAGGGGCACTAACTTATCACATCAATAAGTTCTGGGGTCGGGAACTACGGTCTTAGTATCAGGACTGGTGGAGCAGATGTGACCTGCAGTCCTATGTAACACCACAGATAACAGTGATAACTCTCTGAGTACAGATAATGTATAGATGTGACCTGCAGTCCTATGTAACACCACATATAACACAGTAATAACTCTCTGAGTACAGATGATGTATAGATGTGACCTGCAGTCCTATGTAACACCACAGATAACAGTGATATCTCTCTGAGTACAGATAATGTATAGATGTGACCTGCAGTCCTATGTAACACCACAGATAACAGTGATAACTCTCTGAGTACAGATAATGTATAGATGTGACCTGCAGTCCTATGTAACACCACAGATAACACAGTGATATCTCTCTGAGTACAGATAATGTATAGATGTGACCTGCAGTCCTATGTAACACCACAGATAACAGTGATAACTCTCTGAGTACAGATAATGTATAGATGTGACCTGCAGTCCTATGTAACACCACAGATAACACAGTGATAACTCTCTGAGTACAGATGATGTATAGATGTGATCTGCAGTCCTATGTAACACCACAGATAACAGTGATAACTCTCTGAGTACAGATAATGTATAGATGTGACCTGCAGTCCTATGTAACAGCACAGATAACAGTGATAACTCTCTGAGTACAGATAATGTATAGATGTGACCTGCAGTCCTATGTAACACCACAGATAACAGTGATAACTCTCTGAGTACAGATAATGTATAGATGTGACCTGCAGTCCTATGTAACACCACAGATAACAGTGATAACTCTCTGAGTACAGATAATGTATAGATGTGACCTGCAGTCCTATGTAACACCACAGATAACACAGTGATAACTCTCTGAGTACAGATAATGTATAGATGTGACCTGCAGTCCTATGTAACACCACAGATAACAGTGATAACTCTCTGAGTACAGATAATGTATAGATGTGACCTGCAGTCCTATGTAACACCACAGATAACAGTGATAACTCTCTGAGTACAGATAATGTATAGATGTGACCTGCAGTCCTATGTAATACCCCAGATAACACAGTGATAACTCTCTGAGTACAGATAATGTATAGATGTGACCTGCAGTCCTATGTAACACCACAGATAACAGTGATAACTCTCTGAGTACAGATAATGTATAGATGTGATCTGCAGTCCTATGTAACACCACAGATAACACAGTGATAACTCTCTGAGTACAGATAATGTATAGATGTGACCTGCAGTCCTATGTAACACCACAGATAACAGTGATAACTCTGAGTACAGATAATGTATAGATGTGACCTGCAGTCCTATGTAACACCACAGATAACACAGTGATAACTCTCTGAGTACAGATAATGTATAGATGTGACCTGCAGTCCTATGTAACACCACAAATAACACAGTGATAACTCTCTGAGTACAGATAATGTATAGATGTGACCTGCAGTCCTATGTAACACCACAGATAACACAGTGATAACTCTCTGAGTACAGATAATGTATAGATGTGACCTGCAGTCCTATGTAACACCACAGATAACAGTGATAACTCTCTGAGTACAGATAATGTATAGATGTGACCTGCAGTCCTATGTAACACCACAGATAACAGTGATAACTCTCTGAGTACAGATAATGTATAGATGTGACCTGCAGTCCTATGTAACACCACAGATAACAGTGATAACTCTCTGAGTACAGATAATGTATAGATGAGACCTGCAGTCCTATGTAACACCACAGATAACAGTGATAACTCTCTGAGTACAGATAATGTATAGATGTGACCTGCAGTCCTATGTAACACCACAGATAACAGTGATAACTCTCTGAGTACAGATAATGTATAGATGTGACCTGCAGTCCTATGTAACACCACAGATAACACAGTGATAACTCTCTGAGTACAGATAATGTATAGATGTGACCTGCAGTCCTATGTAACACCACAGATAACAGTGATAACTCTCTGAGTACAGATAATGTGTAGATGTGACCTGCAGTCCTATGTAACACCACAGATAACACAGTGATAACTCTCTGAGTACAGATAATGTATAGATGTGACCTGCAGTCCTATGTAACACCACAGATAACAGTGATAACTCTCTGAATACAGATAATGTATAGATGTGACCTGCAGTCCTATGTAACACCACAGATAACACAGTGATAACTCTCTGAGTACAGATAATGTATAGATGTGACCTGCAGTCCTATGTAACACCACAGATAACACAGTGATAACTCTCTGAGTACATATAATGTATAGATGTGACCTGCAGTCCTATGTAACACCACAGATAACAGTGATAACTCTCTGAGTACAGATAATGTATAGATGTGACCTGCAGTCCTATGTAACACCACAGATAACACAGTGATAACTCTCTGAGTACAGATAATGTATAGATGTGACCTGCAGTCCTATGTAACACCACAGATAACAGTGATAACTCTCTGAGTACAGATAATGTATAGATGTGACCTGCAGTCCTATGTAACACCACAGATAACACAGTGATAACTCTCTGAGTACAGATAATGTATAGATGTGACCTGCAGTCCTATGTAACACCACAGATAACAGTGATAACTCTCTGAGTACAGATAATGTATAGATGTGACCTGCAGTCCTATGTAACACCACAGATAACAGTGATAACTCTCTGAGTACAGATAATGTAGAGATGTGACCTGCAGTCCTATGTAACACCACAGATAACAGTGATAACTCTCACAGTACAGATAATGTATAGATGTGACCTGCAGTCCTATGTAACACCACAGATAACACAGTGATAACTCTCTGAGTACAGATAATGTATAGATGTGACCTGCAGTCCTATGTAACACCACAGATAACACAGTGATAACTCTCTGAGTACAGATAATGTATAGATATGACCTGCAGTCCTATGTAACACCACAGATAACACAGTGATAACTCTCTGAGTACAGATAATGTATAGATGTGACCTGCAGTCCTATGTAACACCACAGATAACAGTGATAACTCTCTGAGTACAGATAATGTATAGATGTGACCTGCAGTCCTATGTAACACCACAGATAACACAGTGATAACTCTCTGAGTACAGATAATGTATAGATGTGACCTGCAGTCCTATGTAACACCACAGATAACACAGTGATAACTCTCTGAGTACAGATAATGTACAGATGTAACCTGCAGTCCTATGTAACACCACAGATAACAGTGATAACTCTCTGAGTACAGATAATGAAGTAGATGTGACCTGCAGTCCTATGTAACACCACAGATAACAGTGATAACTCTGAGTACAGATAATGTATAGAAGTGACCTGCAGTCCTATGTAACACCACAGATAACAGTGATGACTCTCTGAGTACAGATAATGTATAGATGTGACCTGCAGTCCTATGTAACACCACAGATAACAGTGATAACTCTCTGAGTACAGATAATGTATAGATGTGACCTGCAGTCCTATGTAACACCACAGATAACAGTGATAACTCTCTGAGTACAGATAATGTATAGATGTGACCTGCAGTCCTATGTAACACCACAGATAACAGTGATAACTCTCTGAGTACAGATAATGTATAGATGTGACCTGCAGTCCTATGTAACACCACAGATAACAGTGATAACTCTCTGAGTACAGATAATGTATAGATGTGACCTGCAGTCCTATGTAACACCACAGATAACACAGTGATAACTCTCTGAGTACAGATAATGTATAGATGTGACCTGCAGTCCTATGTAACACCACAGATAACAGTGATAACTCTCTGAGTACAGATAATGTATAGATGTCACCTGCAGTCCTATGTAACACCACAGATAACAGTGATAACTCTCTGAGTACAGATAATGTATAGATGTGACCTGCAGTCCTATGTAATACCACAGATAACAGTGATAACTCTCTGAGTACAGATAATGTATAGATGTGACCTGCAGTCCTATGTAACACCACAGATAACACAGTGATAACTCTCTGAGTACAGATAATGTATAGATGTGACCTGCAGTCCTATGTAACACCACAGATAACACAGTGATAACTCTCTGAGTACAGATAATGTATAGATGTGACCTGCAGTCCTATGTAACACCACAGACAACAGTGATAACTCTCTGAGTACAGATAATGTATAGATGTGACCTGCAGTCCTATGTAACACCACAGATAACAGTGATAACTCTCTGAGTACAGATAATGTATAGATGTGACCTGCAGTCCTATGTAACACCACAGATAACACAGTGATAACTCTCTGAGTACAGATAATGTAGTAGATGTGACCTGCAGTCCTATGTAACACCACAGATAACCGTGATAACTCTCTGAGTACAGATAATGTATAGATGTGACCTGCAGTCCTATGTAACACCACAGATAACAGTGATAACTCTCTGAGTACAGATAATGTATAGATGTGACCTGCAGTCCTATGTAACACCACAGATAACACAGTGATAACTCTCTGAGTACAGATAATGTATAGATGTGACCTGCAGTCCTATGTAACACCACAGACAACAGTGATAACTCTCTGAGTACAGATAATGTATAGATGTGACCTGCAGTCCTATGTAACACCACAGATAACACAGTGATAACTCTCTGAGTACAGATAATGTATAGATGTGACCTGCAGTCCTATGTAACACCACAGATAACAGTGATAACTCTGAGTGCAGATAATGTATAGATGTGACCTGCAGTCCTATGTAACATCACAGATAACAGTGATAACTCTCTGAGTACAGATATTGTAGTAGATGTGACCTGCAGTCCTATGTAACACCACAGATAACAGTGATCACTCTCTGAGTACAGATAATGTATAGATGTGACCTGCAGTCCTATGTAACACCACAGATAACACAGTGATAACTCTCTGAGTACAGATAATGTATAGATGTGACCTGCAGTCCTATGTAACACCACAGATAACAGTGATAACTCTCTGAGTACAGATAATGTGTAGATGTGACCTGCAGTCCTATGTAACACCACAGATAACAGTGATAACTCTCTGAGTACAGATAATGTATAGATGTGACCTGCAGTCCTATGTAACACCACAGATAACAGTGATAACTCTCTGAGTACAGATAATGTAGTAGATGTGACCTGCAGTCCTATGTAACACCACAGATAACAGTGATTACTCTCTGGGTACAGATCATGTGGTATAATGTACGGGAGAAGGGGGCGTTACCTTCCTGAGCTCCTGCGCCTCAGAGTCGGTCACCTCCTGGCGGGGGGTCAGTAGCTCCTCCTCTCCGGTTCCGCACGGTTCGGATTTCACGATGGCGTCCAGTAACCAGGAATCTAAAAGAGAAAAAAAAGGGGGGGATTATGGCGCCACCTAGTGCAGGGATGGGTACACTGCAGGGCTGGCGTAGCCTCAGAGTTACATAAACCTAGTAGCTTGCGGAGCTGCACCATCTGTGTATCCATTAAAGGGAGTTACACAAACAGACTGGGGGGGCGGTGAAGACACCTGGGGGCGCTAGAGGTGGGACCTAACCTCTCTGTAATATAACTTATCAGAGAAAAATGTCCTCTCCTTCCTCCTAGACTCTTCTTCTGGTCAAGTCCATGTTAAGACAGATAAGCTTACTGAGGGATCAGGTTACTGCTGCCCATATAGGTCTATGGAGGGGGAAGGGGGAGGAGGAGCTGCAGCATAAGGCAGAGACAAAGAGAAGCCACTGAAAGCTCTAGTAAGTGTTATATCACCTCCTAATGCTGGATTGGCAGCTTACACTGCTCAGTACTGCATTATAACATCAATATAGAACAGTGTTTACCAACAGGGTGCCTCCAGCTGTTGCAAACGGTGAGTGCCACTATTTTCCATTCTTTATACTGTTGTTACAAAGGACTTTATTAGTGCAGGACCTCCAGGAGTCCTTCTATGCTTCAGTACTGCATTATAATGTCCTCCATGATGCCCATAGAAGTAGAGTGAGATACAGAGAAGATGCTGAAAGCTCTTGTAAGTGTTATATCTTCCCTAAGTATGAATTTTTAGCTTACACTGCTCAGTACTGCTCTATAATGTCCATAAAAGGAGAACACATGGGCAGCACTAACCGCTCTTAATGCATGTACAAAAACACTGTGCACGTGGACTCTGTTATGGACTTTACAAGCTATTTACACTCTTACATGGGAGCCGGCACCTTCGGTCAGTACGGAGGAGTTCTGCTTTATTAGTGGGATGGTGGTTAACCCCTACAAGTCCAGCATGACTGTCATGGAATCTGTGTAGAGCACACCAATGTGTTCTCAGTGGTGGGTACCTGGAGTCGGAGTCGGCAAATGATGCACCGACTCCGACTAAATTTAGATTGGAATAAAAATAAAAACAAGTTTAAATGTCCCAATTCACAAAAAGTTATAATGAATGACTTCTCTACTGTAAGAATAAAGACCAATGCATGCAGAGCCTCACGTAACTGCAAAACCAACACGTTAAGTGACCGTGAAGAAGCTTTTCATGTTCGCAACGCACAATTATGAGCGGCAATACTTATACTTTCCATAGTGTTGTGTCCTGCTGTTACAGGGAACCCATGGGTAACCGAGCCTCTCACTGATAAGGGGTTAAGGAAATATGTGTTTTCAGGACTAGAGACACTTGTATAAGGGAATGGAGGGTCAATAGTTCAAGACTGGAGCTGTAAACCATTGGAAAAACTGCTGCCATTCAGCTAAGGCTATAAAAACTTGTAAACTCCGATTGGTTAGCTTAAACTTTAAACATGACTATGGGATTCTCCTACTAGGGAAATCATGTTTTATAATAAATGCCCCTTCCTGGATCCTCCCACTGCCCTATCTTCAGCATTAGATCAGCACACAAAAAGGAGAAGGCAGCAGCTTCTGCCCAACTACCTCTCTCTGCTAGAAGAGCTTATAATAGATAAAGCAGAAAAGGCGGCGCTCAGATCCCAAAAGCAGTTAAAGATAGAAGAGGTTTGTACTCACCCGGTGTATGTGGGAGGTCACAGGACAGTGATCCCCCACTAACACCTGGAGTCCTCTTGTCACTTATACACTGAAACAATCTCCGTCATGTAGACATCCCTTAGGGAGGGCGCAGGGTGAGCTGGAATCACAGTGCCGTGGTCCGTGTATGAAAAAAGAACAAATGGAAAAACCAGCGCTCGGAGGCAGTATATAACATAATAACAATCAAACCAAAATATAGTAGATTGTCACTGAGATCAACTTACTTCACTAGGGGAGATGTGTAGGTACAGTAACCTTTCACATCATCCCCTTCCAGGAGAGTATGACAAAAAGGCCCGGAGGTCCGTGGATAGATAGGGTAGGTTTATTGCGACGCGTTTCGGAGGGCTTACAGGATCGCCTCCTTCCTCAGGCATATATCATAACAAAGTAATAACAGCCCCCTTAAATACATACCATGTCCGGGGTAGAGGCGTGTTAATTGGTTCTTGTGTTCTAATGGAAGGATGGTTTGAGGACCTGCAGATCCGGTTCTGCAGGTCACATGTTCCAGAGTCACGTGATCATAGATCACGTGATACCCAGAGGTATAGTGATTACCTCCTAAGGGGAGGAAAGCCCGGAGTTCCGGCAATGTGACCCGCGACCACGTGACGAAAATCGCCACGTGATCGGGGATGACACGCCGGCCCTCCGGACAGATGCGTTCCACGCTGGAGCGCTCCCAATGCGCAAGCGGAGATGGATGGAACACTCGACGCCTGCGCACCAGAAGTGTCAGCGACCCGATGCGCTCCAGAATGGAACGCACTGAGATAACTATCAGAAAATTGTTAAAGAACCAAAAAAACGCCCATCCCACGGACATGTTTACAAAAAGGGAGGCAAGTAATACATTAAGAAAAACATGTTCAATTAAAAACATACAATAATAATATGGTATAATATAAAAAGTGTACAAATGTAAAAATATATAAATATATAGCGTACACATGTACAATGCATAAAACACTCAATCACACATATGTAAACATACACACCCATATTCTCATATGTATATACATATACACATACACATTCACATATACTTAGAAGTACACACATACACGTACTAGCACACACCTACACAAATACATGCATACACACATAGAAAATACATATACCAGTGTACATACATACATGCATGCACATATAATCACACATAAATATCACATTAAACACATAAAGCATATTCTAACATATCACATCTGAATCACAGGCATGTAATTAAGAAAACATTATAAAAAGAAAGAATAACAAATTATATATATATATACACATATATATGTATCCATGTGTATATGCACACATACGCGCAGATGCACGCGTGTGCACATACACACATATCTACATTCTTCCATATAAAAGAATAACTCAAATATATTCCACAATATATGCATGTCCTATAAAATATGCGTCAATTGCTTGATACATAAAAGAATCAATATACTTGTTCTAAGGATTCGTTTAACCCCCGGGGCATTAGGGTGTTCAATTTAAAGATCCAAAACATCTCCTTATTGCATAGTAGTTTGTAATTATTATTTGGAATCTTTTCAAGAGGTGTTATTCTTAGTAGTGTTTGATCTCTATTGTGTTGGAGGTTAAAGTGCCTAGATACACTATGGAGGTTGAAGCCATGGCGTATATTGAATCTATGGCCATTGATACGCTGTCTTAGACTCGTAGTGGTTCTACCAATATATCTGAGGTCACACGGACACTCCAGTAGGTATATGATATAACCACTAGCACAGTTAAGGTAATCCTTGATGTAATAGGGTTTGCAATCAGCTACGGGAATTTCGGTTCTCCTGTGCATAATAATGTCACAACATTTACAATTCTTAAGTCCACATTTGTAGGCCCCTGTAATAGCCTCTCCGTAAGTGGCGGATTTCACCTGTAGACAGTCATTTTGTTCAAGTTGTAAAATCCTATCACTAGCATCTTTTAGAAGTGGTTCAGGGTATCCTTTCTCCCTGAACCTATTCTCTAGAGTCTTTAATTGGGAAGAACATTGTAGGTCAGAGGAACAATTGCGTCGTATACGCCTCATTTGCCCGTATGGGATATTGGTTTTCCATGATTTTAGATGACAACTAGAAAAATCTAGATAACTATTTGCATCCACCTCCTTAAAGTGGGTGGTGGTGCAAATTTGACCAGATTCGATGTAGATTTTCAGATCTAGAAAGACTACCTCGGATCCACTGATGGTAGATGTAAAGTTTAGACCCCAGTTATTTTGGTTGATATCAACTATAAAGGACAGCAAGGAGTCTTCCGTGCCGTCCCAAACTAAAATGATATCATCTATGAACCTACGATAAAAGATTATATGGGGATGTTGAAGGAGGTTCGTCTCAAAAGACCCTACGTACAGGTTTGCGTAGCATGGGGCAAATTTGGTCCCCATTGCTGTACCGCAAACCTGCACGTAGTGGGTGTGGTCATAAACAAAATAGTTATGTTCTAATGTAAATTTAATGGAATTTAAAATAAATTCCTGTTGCTTAGTGGGCATGAGTGGATCCTGAGATAGAAATCCCCTTACTGCCTCCAAACCTTTTTTATGTGGGATATTACTATATATGGGAAACACTAGATGTTGCCGCACTATATAGTGTTCCTTCCACTCCAAATCTTTTAGTAGTGATAGTAGGTGACCAGTATCCCGTAGGTAAGCCGGTAGAGAAATAACATACTTTTGTAATTGATGGTCTATATATTCGGATAGCCGACTTGTCACCGATTCCATCCCTGCTATTATAGGGCGTCCTGGTGGTTTAATGGGGTCCTTATGGACTTTAGGGAGAAAGTAGAAATAAGGTACCGAGGGGTTATGGTTGTAAATATAATTTCTCTCTCTTTTTAGGAGGCAGTTATCTTACAATGCCTCATCTAATAAAGTTTTTAGGGAGCTATTGTAACTTATAGTTGGATCCTGTTCTAGTTTCAGATAGTATTTACTATCTGAAAGGATCCTGAGTGACTCTAGATGATAGTCTGTATAGTCCATCAGGACTATCCCTCCCCCCTTGTCTGCTGATTTATAGTAAATACTATCTGAAACTAGAACAGGATCCAACTATAAGTTACAATAGCTCCCTAAAAACTTTATTAGATGAGGCATTACAAGATAACTGCCTCCTAAAAAGAGAGAGAAATTATATTTTCAACCATAACCCCTCGGTACCTTATTTCTACTTTCTCCCTAAAGTCCATAAGGACCCCATTAAACCACCAGGACGCCCTATAATAGCAGGGATGGAATCGGTGACAAGTCGGCTATCCGAATATATAGACCATCAATTACAAAAGTATGTTATTTCTCTACCGGCTTACCTACGGGATACTGGTCACCTACTATCACTACTAAAAGATTTGGAGTGGAAGGAACACTATATAGTGCGGCAACATCTAGTGTTTCCCATATATAGTAATATCCCACATAAAAAAGGTTTGGAGGCAGTAAGGGGATTTCTATCTCAGGATCCACTCATGCCCACTAAGCAACAGGAATTTATTTTAAATTCCATTAAATTTACATTAGAACATAACTATTTTGTTTATGACCACACCCACTACGTGCAGGTTTGCGGTACAGCAATGGGGACCAAATTTGCCCCATGCTACGCAAACCTGTACGTAGGGTCTTTTGAGACGAACCTCCTTCAACATCCCCATATAATCTTTTATCGTAGGTTCATAGATGATATCATTTTAGTTTGGAACGGCACGGAAGACTCCTTGCTGTCCTTTATAGTTGATATCAACCAAAATAACTGGGGTCTAAACTTTACATCTACCATCAGTGGATCCGAGGTAGTCTTTCTAGATCTGAAAATCTACATCGAATCTGGTCAAATTTGCACCACCACCCACTTTAAGGAGGTGGATGCAAATAGTTATCTAGATTTTTCTAGTTATCATCTAAAATCATGGAAAACCAATATCCCATACGGGCAAATGAGGCGTATACGACGCAAATGTTCCTCTGACCTACAATGTTCTTCCCAATTAAAGACTCTAGAGAATAGGTTCAGGGAGAAAGGATACCCTGAACCACTTATAAAAGATGCTAGTGATAGGATTTTACAACTTGAACAAAATGACTGTCTACAGGTGAAATCCGCCACTTACGGAGACAACCAAGAGAGATTGGATCTAGCCTTTTTTGACCCGATTCAATACCTCACATGGCTACATTAAAAAGATCCTTTCTAAAAATTGGGACCTCATCAAACAGGATCCTATTATGGAGAAAATAGTCCCTAAAAATCCTAGATGCATCTTTAGAAGATCAAAGACCCTAAAAAACCTCATTGCACCATCAATACCCAACAAACAAAAAAAGAAATCTACCCCACGGAGGGAGGTGGGTACGTTCTTTGGAGGTGAGGCTATTACAGGGGCCTACAAATGTGGACTTAAGAATTGTAAATGTTGTGACATTATTATGCACAGGAGAACCGAAATTCCCGTAGCTGATTGCAAACCCTATTACATCAAGGAATATCTTAACTGTGCTAGTGGTTATATCATATACCTACTGGAGTGTCCGTGTGACCTCAGATATATTGGTAGAACCACTACGAGTTTAAGACAGCGTATCAATGGCCATAGATTCAATATACGCCATGGCTTCAACCTCCATAGTGTATCTTGGCATTTTAACCTTCAACACAATAGAGATCCAACACTATTAAGAATAACACCTCTTGAAAAGATTCCAAATAATAATTACAAACTACTATGTAATAAGGAGATGTTTTGGATCTTTAAATTGAACACCCTAATGCCCCGGGGGTTAAACGAATCCTTAGAACAAGTATATTGATTCTTTTATGTATCAAGCAATTGACGCATATTTTATAGGACATGCATATATTGTGGAATATATTTGAGTTATCCTTTTATATGGAAGAATGTAGATATGTGTGTATGTGCACACGCGTGCATCTGCGCGTATGTGTGCATATACACATGGATACATATATATGTGTATATATATATAATTTGTTATTCTTTCTTTTTATAATGTTTTCTTAATTACATGCCTGTGATTCAGATGTGATATGTTAGAATATGCTTTATGTGTTTAATGTGATATTTATGTGTGATTATATGTGCATGCATGTATGTATGTACACTGGTATATGTATTTTCTATGTGTGTATGCATGTATTTGTGTAGGTGTTTGCTAGTACGTGTATGTGTGTACTTCTAAGTATATGTGAATGTGTATGTATGTATGTGTATATGTATATACATATGAGAATATGGGTGTGTATGTTTACATATGTGTGATTGAGTGTTTTATGCATTGTACATGTGTACGCTATATATTTATATATTTTTACATTTGTACACTTTTTATATTATACCATATTATTATTGTATGTTTTTAATTGAACATGTTTTTCTTAATGTATTACTTGCCTCCCTTTTTGTAAACATGTCCGTGGGATGGGCGTTTTTTTGGTTCTTTAACAATTTTCTGATAGTTATCTCAGTGCGTTCCATTCTGGAGCGCATCGGGTGCCGACACTTCTGGTGCGCAGGCGTCGAGTGTTTTATCCATCTCCGCCTGCGCATTGGTGCGCTCCAGCGTGGAACGCACCTGTCCGGAGGGCCGGCGTGTCATCCTCGATCACGTGGTGATTCTCGTCACGTGGTCGCGGGTCGCACTGCCGGGACTTCCGGTTTTCCTCCCCTTAGGAGGTAATCACTATACCTCTGGGTATCACGTGATCTATGATCACGTGACCCTGGAACACGTGACCTGCAGAACCGGATCTGCAGGTCCTCAAACCATCCTTCCATTAGAACACAAGAACCAATTAACACGCCTCTACCCCGGACATGGTATGTATTTAAGGGGGCTGTTATTACTTTGTTATGATATATGCCTGAGGAAGGAGGCGATCCTGTAAGCCCTCCGAAACGCGTCGCAATAAACCCTACCCTATCTATCCACGGACCTCCGGGCCTTTTTGTCATACTCTCCTGGAAGGGGATGATGTGAAAGGTTACTGTACCTACACATCTCCCCTAGTGAAGTAAGTTGATCTCAGTGACAATCTGCTATATTTTGGTTTGATTGTTATTATGTTTTATACTGCCTCCGAGCGCTGGTTTTTCCATTTGTTCTTTGCTAGAAGAGCTTAGAAGAACTTGGTGGAACAGATTCTTGGATTCAATTGTAAGTGTTTATAAATACATTTGCATATTAATACAGAGGAGTCGGAGTCAGGAGTAGAAAAAACTGTGGAGTCGGAGTATTTATCTACCGACTCCACAGCCCTGCTCAGTGAACTGCTCTATAATGTCCTTCATGCTGGCCATAGAGGTGTTTAGAGAGGTTAGGAAGAGGCTCCAGAGTGAGACAGAGACACAGAGAAGCAGCTGAAAGCTCTAGAAAGTGTTATATCTTCTCCAATAAAAGATTCACAGATTACACTGCGTGGTCAGTATATATAACGGTTAGGGGTGTGGTCAGTATATATAATGGTTAGGGGTGTGGTCAGTATATATAACGGTTAGGGGTGTAGTCAGTATATATAATGGT
>NW_026610904.1:140000-149730 GCF_029499605.1 Hyla sarda
GGCCGCAGTGGCGTCCTGCCTTAGTCAGTGATTGGCTGGGGGCACTTACTGAGGGGACCTTAACCAGATTACACTGACGTGGTCTGAAATGGCCGGAGGTCTCAACCCCAAGTTGTTCGTTCACCTACGCTGGCGTGGAGATCCTGCACTTGTGTCCGTTGCTATGGGCGATCCGTAGTATAATGTGCATCCAATGGAGGACGCCAGCAGACGGTCACACAATGACATCCTACACCAGAGAGCCGTAACCACTTGAGAATCCTTGGCGTTGGTGCGGGCTCCATGTCCTTCATATACGGATATACTGGATTATGTCTCTATTTTACATGAGTGTTGAGGGTTAATCTTATGTCATTGTTTACATCTATCACAGTAGTGACCTATATTGTGCAGGCGTCCTCCATTGTATGCACATTATGCTGGGGATCCCCCATCGCAACAGACCATAAGTGCAGGATCTCCACGCCAGCGTAGGCGCACAACAGACTCCTCCTGCCATCTCAGACCACGTCAATGTAGGGGACAAGACATCACCGGGATCGGAGGGGTAAGCGGGGCAGCTGTGGGGGATGGAGGGAGGTAAGTATTGTTTCTTTATTGTTTCTTTATATGTCCAAAAAGTGGGTATTATATACTGTGCGGGTCATCATATCCTGGGGCCCAGAGGGGTATTATATACTGTGCGGGTCATCATATACTGGGGCCCAGAGGGGTATTATATACTGTGCGGGTCATCATATACCGGGGCCCAGAGGGGTATTATATACTGTGCGGGTCATCATATACTGGGGCCCAGAGGGGTATTATATACTGTGCGGGTCATCATATACTGGGGCCCAGAGGGGTATTATATACTGTGCGGGTCATCATATACTGGGGGCCCAGAGGGGTATTATATACTGTGCGGGTCATCATATACTGGGGCCCAGAGGGGTATTATATACTGTGCGGGTCATCATATACTGGGGCCCAGAGGGGTATTATATACTGTGCGGGTCATCATATACTGGGGCCCAGAGGGGTATTATATACTGTGCGGGTCATCATATACTGGGGGCCCAGAGGGGTATTATATACTGTGCGGGTCATCATATACTGGGGCCCAGAGGGGTATTATATACTGTGCGGGTCATCATATCCTGGGGCCCAGAGGGGTATTATATACTGTGCGGTTCATCATATACTGGGGCCCAGAGGGGTATTATATACTGTGCGGGTCATCATATCCTGGGGCCCAGAGGGGTATTATATACTGTGCGGTTCATCATATACTGGGGCCCAGAGGGGTATTAATACTGTGCGGGTCATCATATACCGGGGCCCAGAGGGGTATTATATACTGTGCGGGTCATCATATACTGGGGCCCAGAGGGGTATTATATACTGTGCGGGTCATCATATACTAGGGCCCAGAGGGGTATTATATACTGTGCGGGTCATCATATACTGGGGCCCAGAGGGGTATTATATACTGTGCGGGTCATCATATACTGGGGCCCAGAGGGGTATTATATACTGTGCGGGTCATCATATACTGGGGCCCAGAGGGGTATTATATACTGTGCGGGTCATCATATACTGGGGCCCAGAGGGGTATTATATACTGTGCGGGTCATCATATACTGGGGCCCAGAGGGGTATTATATACTGTACAGTCATCATATACTGGGGCCCAGAGGGGTATTATATACTGTGCGGGTCATCATATACTGGGGGCCCAGAGGGGTATTATATACTGTGCAGGTCATCATATACTGGGGGCCAGAGGGGTATTATATACTGTGCGGGTCATCATATACTGGGGCCCAGAGGGGTATTATATACTGTGCGGGTCATCATATACTGGGGCCCAGAGGGGTATTATATACTGTGCGGGTCATCATATACTGGGGGCCCAGAGGGGTATTATATACTGTGCGGGTCATCATATACTGGGGCCCAGAGGGGTATTATATACTGTGCGGGTCATCATATCCTGGGGCCCAGAGGGGTATTATATACTGTGCGGGTCATCATATACTGGGGCCCAGAGGGGTATTATATACTGTGCGGGTCATCATATACTGGGGCCCAGAGGGGTATTATATACTGTGCGGGTCATCATATACTGGGGTCCAGAGGGGTATTATTTACTGTGCGGGTCATCATATACTGGGGGCCCAGAGGGGTATTATATACTGTACGGGTCATCATATACTGGGGCCCAGAGGGGTATTATATACTGTACGGGTCATCATATACTGGGGCCCAGAGGGGTATTATATACTGTGCGGGTCATCATATACTGGGGCCCAGAGGGGTATTATATACTGTGTGGGTCATCATATACTGGGGCCCAGAGGGGTATTATATACTGTGCGGGTCATCATATACTGGGGTCCAGAGGGGTATTATATACTGTGCGGGTCATCATATACTGGGGCCCAGAGGGGTATTATATACTGTACGAGTCATCATATACTGGGGGCCCAGAGGGGTATTATATACTGTACGGGTCATCATATACTGGGGCCCAGAGGGGTATTATATACTGTACGGGTCATCATATACTGGGGCCCAGAGGGGTATTATATACTGTGCGGGTCATCATATACTGGGGCCCAGAGGGGTATTATATACTGTGCGGGTCATCATATACTGGGGCCCAGAGGGGTATTATATACTGTGTGGGTCATCATATACTGGGGCCCAGAGGGGTATTATATACTGTGCGGGTCATCATATACTGGGGTCCAGAGGGGTATTATATACTGTGCGGGTCATCATATACTGGGGGCCCAGAGGGGTATTATATACTGTGCGGGTCATCATATACTGGGGCCCAGAGGGGTATTATATACTGTGCGGGTCATCATATACTGGGGGCCCAGAGGGGTATTATATACTGTGCAGTCATCATTTACTGGGGGCCCAGGGGGGGTATTATATACTGTGCGGGTCATCATATACTGGGGCCCAGAGGGGTATTATATACTGTGCGGGTCATCATATACTGGGGCCCAGAGGGGTATTATATACTGTGCGGGTCATCATATACTGGGGCCCAGAGGGGTATTATATACTGTGCGGGTCATCATATACTGGGGCCCAGAGGGGTATTATATACTGTGCGGGTCATCATATACTGGGGCTCAGAGGGGTATTATATACTGTGCGGGTCATCATATACTGGGGCCCAGAGGGGTATTATATACTGTGCGGGTCATCATATACTGGGGGCCCAGAGGGGTATTATATACTGTGCGGGTCATCATATACTGGGGGCCCAGAGGGGTATTATATACTGTGCGGGTAATCATATACTGGGGCCCAGAGGGGTATTATATACTGTGCAGTCATCATATACTGGGGCCCAGAGGGGTATTATATACTGTGCGGGTCATCATATACTGGGGCCCAGAGGGGTATTATATACTGTGCGGGTCATCATATACTGGGGCCCTAGAGGGGTATTATATACTGTGCGGGTCATCATATACTGGGGGCCTAGAGGGGTATTATATACTGTGCGGGTCATCATATACTGGGGGCCCAGAGGGGTATTATATACTGTGCGGGTCATCATATACTGGGGGCTCAGAGGGGTATTATATACTGTGCGGGTCATCATATACTGGGGCCCAGAGGGGTATTATATACTGTGCGGGTCATCATATACTGGGGCCCAGAGGGGTATTATATACTGTGCGGGTCATCATATACTGGGGCCCAGAGGGGTATTATATACTGTGCGGGTCATCATATACTGGGGGCCCAGAGGGGTATTATATACTGTGCGGGTCATCATATACTGGGGCCCAGAGGGGTATTATATACTGTGCGGGTCATCATATACTGGGGCCCAGAGGGGGTATTATATACTGTGCGGGTCATCATATACTGGGGCCCAGAGGGGTATTATATACTGTGCGGGTCATCATATACTGGGGCCCAGAGGGGTATTATATACTGTACGGGTCATCATATACTGGGGCCCAGAGGGGTATTATATACTGTGCAGGTCATCATATACTGGGGCCCAGAGGGGTATTATATACTGTGCGGGTCATCATATACTGGGGCCCAGAGGGGTATTATATACTGTGCAGGTCATCATATACTGGGGCCCAGAGGGGTATTATATACTGTGCGGGTCATCATATACTGGGGCCCAGAGGGGTATTATATACTGTGCGGGTCATCATATACTGGGGGCCCAGAGGGGTATTATATACTGTGCGGGTCATCATATACTGGGGCCCAGAGGGGTATTATATATTGTGCGGGTCATCATATACTGGGGTCCAGAGGGGTATTATATACTGTGCGGGTCATCATATACTGGGGTCCAGAGGGGTATTATATACTGTGCAGTCATCATATACTGGGGCCCAGAGGGGTATTATATACTGTGCGGGTCATCATATACTGGGGCCCAGATTAGTATTATATACTGTGCGGGTCATCATATACTGGGGCCCAGAGTGGTATTATATACTGTGCGGGTCATCATATACTGGGGCCCAGAGGGGTATTATATACTGTGCGGGTCATCATATACTGGGGGCCCAGAGGGGTATTATATACTGTGCGGGGTCATCATATACTGGGGGCCCAGAGGGGTATTATATACTGTGCGGGTCATCAAATACTGGGGGCCCAGAGGGGGTATTATATACTGTGCGGGTCATCATATACTGGGGCCCAGAGGGGTATTATATACTGTGCGGGTCATCATATACTGGGGCCCAGAGGGGTATTATATACTGTGCGGGTCATCATATACTGGGGGCCCAGAGGGGTATTATATACTGTTCGGGTCATCATATACTGGGGGCCCAGAGGGGTATTATATACTGTGCGGGGTCATCATATACTGGGGCCCAGAGGGGTATTATATACTGTGCGGGTCATCATATACTGGGGGCCCAGAGGGGTATTATATACTGTGCGGGTCATCATATACTGGGGCCCACAGGGGGTATTATATACTGTGCGGGTCATCATATACTGGGGCCCAGAGGGGTATTATATACTGTGCGGGTCATCATATACTGGGGGCCCAGAGGGGTATTATATACTGTGCGGGTCATCATATACTGGGGCCCAGAGTGGTATTATATACTGTGCGGGTCATCATATACTGGGGCCCAGAGGGGTATTATATACTGTGCGGGTCATCATATACTGGGGCCCAGAGGGAGTATTATATACTGTGCGGGTCATCATATACTGGGGCCCAGAGGAGTATTATATACTGTGCGGGTAATCATATACTGGGGCCCAGAGGGGTATTATATACTGTGCGGGTCATCATATACTGGGGGCCCAGAGGGGTATTATATACTGTGCGGGTCATCATATACTGGGGCCCAGAGGGGTATTATATACTGTGCGGGGTCATCATATACTGGGGGCCAGAGGGGTATTATATACTGTTGCAGTCATCATGTACTGGGGCCCAGAGGGGTATTATATACTGTGGCAGGTCATCATATACTGGGGCCCAGAGGGGTGTTATATACTGTGCGGGTCATCATATACTGGGGGCCCAGAGGGGTATTATATACTGTGCGGGTCATCATATACTGGGGCCCAGAGGGGTATTATATACTGTGCGGGTCCATCATATACTGGGGGCCCAGAGGGGTATTATATACTGTGCGGGTCATCATATACTGGGGCCCAGAGGGGTATTATATACTGTGCGGGTCATCATATACTGGGTTTCCAGAGGGGTATTATATACTGTGCAGTGATCATATACTGGGGCCCAGAGGGGTATTATATACTGTGCGGGTCATCATATACTGGGGCCCAGAGGGGTATTATATACTGTGCGGGTCATCATATACTGGGGGCCCAGAGGGGTATTATATACTGTGCGGGTCATCATATACTGGGGCCCAGAGGGGTATTATATACTGTGCAGGTCATCATATACTGAGGCCCAGAGGGGTATTATATACTGTGCAGTCATCATATACTGGGGCCCAGAGGGGTATTATATACTGTGAGGGGTCATCATATACTGGGGGCCCAGAGGGGTATTATATACTGTGCGGGTCATCATATACTGGGGCCCAGAGGGGTATTATATACTGTGCGGGTCATCATATACTGGGGCCCAGAGGGGTATTATATACTGTGCAGGTCATCATATACTGGGGGCCCAGAGGGGTATTATATACTGTGCGGGGTCATCATATACTGGGGCCCAGAGGGGTATTATATACTGTGCGAGTCATCATATACTGGAGCCCAGAGGGGGTATTATATACTGTGCGGGTCATCATATACTGGGGCCCAGAGGGGTATTATATACTGTGCGGGTCATCATATACTGGGGCCCAGAGGGGTATTATATACTGTGTGGGTCATCATATACTGGGGCCCAGAGGGGTATTATATACTGTGCGGGTCATCATATACTGGGGCCCAGAGGGGTATTATATACTGTGCGGGTCATCATATACTGGGGGCCCAGAGGGGTATTATATACTGTGCGGGTCATCATATACTGGGAGCCCAGAGGGGGTATTATATACTGTGCGGGTCATCATATACTGGGGCCCAGAGGGGTATTATATACTGTGCGGGTCATCATATACTGGGGCCCAGAGGGGTATTATATACTGTGCGGGTCATCATATACTGGGGGCCCAGAGGGGTATTATATACTGTGCGGGTCATCATATACCGGGGGCCCAGAGGGGTATTATATACTGTGCGGGTCATCATATACTGGGGCCCAGAGGGGTATTATATACTGTGCAGGTCATCATATACTGGGGCCCAGAGGGGTATTATATACTGTGCAGTCATCATATACTGGGGGCCCAGAGGGGTATTATATACTGTGCGGGTCATCATATACTGGGGCCCAGAGGGGTATTATATACTGTGCAGGTCATCATATACTGGGGCCCAGAGGGGTATTATATACTGTGCGGGTCATCATATACTGGGGCCCAGAGGGGTATTATATACTGTGCAGTCATCATGTACTGGGGCCCAGAGGGGTATTATATACTGTACGTGTCATCATATACTGGGGCCCAGAGGGGTATTATATACTGTGCGGGTCATCATATACTGGGGCCCAGAGGGGTATTATATACTGTGCGGGTCATCATATACTGGGGCCCAGAGGGGTATTATATACTGTACGGGTCATCATATACTGGGGCCCAGAGGGGTATTATATACTGTGCGGGTCATCATATACTGGGGCCCAGAGGGGTATTATATACTGTGTGGGTCATCATATACTGGGGCCCAGAGGGGTATTATATACTGTGCGGGTCATCATATACTGGGGTCCAGAGGGGTATTATATACTGTGCGGGTCATCATATACTGGGGGCCCAGAGGGGTATTATATACTGTGCGGGTCATCATATACTGGGGGCCCAGAGGGGGTATTATATACTGTGCGGGTCATCATATACTGGGGCCCAGAGGGGTATTATATACTGTGGCGGGTCATCATATACTGGGGCCCAGAGGGGTATTATATACTGTGCGGGTCATCATATACTGGGGCCCAGAGGGGTATTATATTACTGTGCGGGTCATCATATACTGGGGCCCAGAGGGGTATTATATACTGTGCAGGTCATCATATACTGGGGCCCAGAGGGTATTATATACTGTGCGGGTCATCATATACTGGGGGCCTAGAGGGGTATTATATACTGTGCGGGTCATCATATACTGGGGCCCAGAGGGGTATTATATACTGTGCGGGTCATCATATACTGGGGGCCCAGAGGGGTATTATATACTGTGCGGGTCATCATATACTGGGGGCCCAGAGGGGTATAATATATACTGTGCGGGTCATCATATACTGGGGCCCAGAGTGGTATTATATACTGTGCGGGTCATCATATATTGGGGCCCAGAGGGGTATTATATACTGTGCGGGTCATCATATACTGGGGGCCCAGAGGGGTATTATATACTGTGCGGGTCATCATATACTGGGGCCCAGAGGGGTATTATATACTGTGCGGGTCATCATATACTGGGGGCCCAGAGGGGTATTATATACTGTGCGGGTCATCATATACTGGGGCCCAGAGGGGTATTATATACTGTGCGGGTCATCATATACTGGGGGCCCAGAGGGGTATTATATACTGTGCGGGTCATTATATACTGGGGCCCAGAGGGGTATTATATACTGTGCGGGTCATCATATACTGGGGGCCCAGAGGGGTATTATATACTGTGCAGTCATCATATACTGGGGCCCAGAGTGGTATTATATACTGTGCGGGTCATCATATACTGGGGCCCAGAGGGGTATTATATACTGTGCGGGGTCATCATATACTGGGGCCCAGAGGGGTATTATATACTGTGCGGGTCATCATATACTGGGGCCCAGAGGGGTATTATATACTGTACGGGTCATCATATACTGGGGCACAGAGGGGTATTATATACTGTGCGGGTCATCATATACTGGGGCCCAGAGGGGTATTATATACTGTGCGGGTCATCATATACTGGGGGTACAGAGGGGTATTATATACTGTGGCGGGTCATCATATACTGGGGGCCCAGGGGGGTATTGATATACTGTGCGGGTCATCATATACTGGGGGCCCATAGGGGGTATTATATACTGTGCGGGTCATCATATACTGGGGGCCCAGAGGGGTATTATATACTGTGCGGGTCATCATATACTGGGGGCCCAGAGGGGTATTATATACTGTGCAGGTCATCATATACTGGGGGCCCAGAGGGGTATTATATACTGTGCGGGTCATCATATACTGGGGGCCCAGAGGAGTATTATATACTGTGCGGGTAATCATATACTGGGGCCCAGAGGGGTATTATATACTGTGCGGGTCATCATATACTGGGGGCCCAGAGGGGTATTATATACTGTGCAGGTCATCATATACTGGGGCCCCAGAGGGGTATTATATACTGTGCGGGTCATCATATACTGGGGACCAGAGGGGTATTATATACTGTGCGGGTCATCATATACTGGGGCCCAGAGGGAGTATTATATACTGTGCGGGTCATCATATACTGGGGGCCCAGAGGGGTATTATATACTGTGCGGGTCATCATATACTGGGGCCCAGAGGGGGTATTATATACTGTGCGGGTCATCATATACTGGGGGCCCAGAGGGGTATTATATACTGTGCGGGTCATCATATACTGGGGCCCAGAGGGGGTATTATATACTGTGCGGGTCATCATATACTGGGGGCCCAGAGGAGGTATTATATACTGTGCGGGTCATCATATACTGGGGGCCCAGAGGGGTATTATATACTGTGCGGGTCATCATATACTGGGGGCCCAGAGGGGTATTATATACTGTGCGGGTCATCATATACTGGGGGCCCAGAGGGGTATTATATACTGTGCGGGTCATCATATACTGGGGGCCCAGAGGGGGTATTATATACTGTGCAGGTCATCATATACTGGGGCCCAGAGGGGTATTATATACTGTGCGGATCATCATATACTGGGGCCCAGAGGGGTATTAATATATTGTGCGGGTCATCATATACTGGGGGCCCAGAGGGGTATTATATACTGTGGCAGGTCATCATATACTGGGGCCCAGAGGGGTATTATATACTGTGCGGGTCATCATATACTGGGGGCCCAGAGGGGTATTATATACTGTGCGGGTCATCATATACTGGGGGGCCCAGAGGGGTATTATATACTGTGCGGGTCATCATATACTGGGGGGCCCAGAGGG